>NC_048298.1:338271907-338286107 GCF_013100865.1 Trachemys scripta elegans
ACCACTGTGTCCTTTACTTTTTTTATACAGTAGAACCTCAAGAGTTACAAACACCTTGGGAATGTTCATAACTCTCAAATGTTCGCAACTCTGAACTTAGGGTTGTTCTTTCAAAAGTTTACAACTGAATGTTGACTTAATACAGCTTTGAAACTTTACTATGCAGAAGAAAAATGCTGCTTTCCCTTTATTTTTTAGTAGTTTATGATTAACACAGTACTGTACTGTATTTGCTTTTTTTTTTTTTTTTTTTTTTGTCTCTGCTGCTATCTGATTGTGTACTTCAGGTTCCAAATGAGGTATGCAGTTGACTGGTCAGTTAGTAACTTTGGTGTTCGTAACTCTGAGGTTCTACTATAACTTGATTCTGTCAGAGATTTGTGCTTGGCTTTCTCTCCCTCACAGCTGCAAAGTCTGAGACAGAGATTTGCGTTTACCTGTTATAAATTCCTTCTGGTGGATCCCTCAAACATGGTTTGAAATGATCATGTTCCTGGTGTTAGGAAGCTCCCTGCCATTTCACCTTGAATATCTTGCTTCTCTTCATTAAAATAGAGTAGCAATCACATGGCTTTTTAAAAAAATGTCCTTTTTACAACTCTCTTTATATTTGTGTCCATGCCAGTCTGAAAGAGAAGTATTAGTTTTCTTCTATCAGAAGTGAATTTCCCTCTCTTAACAGTACCATTGCCCTATTTGTTTGAACAGCCTAGGAGTGGATATTGACCCTGATCCTGCAAGCAGCTCCCCTCAGTAGCCATGCATTGCCCCTTTAACATCCATGGGGTTTTTCATGGACATATGAGTCCATCCATGTGGAGTAAACTGAAGGATTAGGGCCATGGGTCACAAAGGCCCTGTCTTTATTTATGTCTGTAAAACACTTAGGATGCTGTCAGTGCATTAGAAATAAGTAAAAAGAAGAACAGGAGTACTTGTGGCACCTTAGAGACTAACAAATTTATTAGAGCATAAGCTTTCGTGGACTACAGCCCACTTCTGTAGTCCACGAAAGCTTATGCTCTAATAAATTTGTTAGTTTCTAAGGTGCCACAAGTACTCCTGTTCTTCTTTTTGCGGATACAGACTAACACGGCTGCTACTCTGAAACTAGAAATTAGTAGTAGTACTTCTCAGCCATGGATCTAAAGAGCATTACAAAGAGGCAGGAGAATCATTATCCCTGTTTTACAGTTGGGGAAACTGACACACTGAGAGGTAAGTTGTCTCGCTCCCAGCCAATGGCAGAGCAAAGAATCAAATCTAGGTCTCTGAATTCCTAGTATAGCAACCTGGTGACTGGGCTAATAATAATGAAGTTAGTTATTTTTTATTTTTACTTCTATTCAAGATAGTTAAGTCCCAAGAAGACTGCAAAAAGCTACAAAAGGATCTCAGAAAACTAGGTGACTTGGCAACAAAATGGCAGATGAAATTCAATGTTGACAAATGCCAAGTAATGCACATTGGAAAACATAATCCCAACTATACATATAAAATGATGGGGCCTAAATTAGCTGTTACCACTCAAGAGAGAGATCTTGGAGTCATTGTGGATAGTTCTCCGAATACATCCGCTCAATGTGCAGCGGCATTTAAAAAAAAAAAAAATCCCAGTGGGTAGATGTGACAGAGTCTCCTCTTATTCCCTAATAGTTAGAGATTGGTCTAAGCCCTAAAACATGAAGTTTTACATCCCTTTCCAAACTGTACTAGCATTAACTATTTTTAGTTTAAATATAACAAATTACATGCCTGATCAGGCATGTGAAAAGTCAGAATGCTGTTTGGAGTTTGAAAATTCCTGAGCAAGTACAGGTTTGGATGTGGTGTTCCTGCTTTTGTGTTACCACTTCAACAGGACACATTAACATTTAGGAAATGAACTGCATACAAAACCGTGTGCATGATCACATGATTCCTGATCAATACCTCATTTTTATATTTCTGCCCCCTTCATTCCCCCAAGATGTCGCTAGACATTTGTAACTTTAAGGCCTGGTGCTTTCCCTCTATCAAGGCAGCTCAGTCTATAAATCACTTTTATCATCTGCTGTTTAAAGTGAAGCACATATTGTAATAACTTTGCTTGCAAACAGAAAATACGATGCTAGGCATTGGGAAAATGGGGTTCTTCTAGATCAGAGATGGCAAACTATGGCCCACGGGCCACATCCAGTCTGCGGGACCATCCTGCCCAGCCCCGAGATCCTGGCCTGGGAGGCTAGCCCCCAGCCCCTCCCCTGCTGTCTCTTCTCCCTCGCAGCCTCAGCTCGCTTGCTCCGGCACAATGCTCTGGGCAGCAGGGCTGTGAGCTCCTGGGGCACCGCAGCTGCAGAGCCCGGCCTGACCCGGTGCTCTGTGCTGCATGGTGGTGGCAGCTGCGGCGTGGCCTGGCTCCAGCTGGGCGGTGCGCCGGTAGCGCTGCCAGCCACCGGCGCTCCAGGCAGTGCAGTAAGGGGGCAGGGAGTAGGGGGCGTTGGATAGAGGGCAGGGGAGTTCGGGGTGGTGGTCGGGGGCAGGTGTGTGGATAGGGGTTGGGGTGGTCGTGGGCAGGGGAACAGGGGGTTGAATGGGGGCAGAGGTCCTGCGGGGGGGCAGTCAGGAATGAGAGGAGGGGTTGGATGGGGTGGTGGTCCCAGAGGGGCGGTCAGGGAACAGGGTGGGTTGGATGGGGCAGGAGTCCCAGGGGAGGGGGGCAGATAGGAGGTGGGGGCCAGGCCATGATCCCCTCCCCTAACCGGCCCTCCATACAATTTACAAAACCCGATGCGGCCCTCAGGCCAAAATGTTTGCCTGCCCCTGTTCTAAACTGTTGCTGTAAGGATGGTTTTGTCCCTGAAACACAGGTAGCTAACATGCAGAATTCTGATTTCCCCAGGCACAGATCACCATGAAGGTGATCCAGGGTCTGTACAGTGGTGTCACAACTGTGGAACTGGATACACTGGCTGCTGAGACAGCCGCAACCCTCACTACCAAGCACCCCGACTATGCCATCCTAGCAGCAAGGATCGCGGTCTCCAACTTGCACAAAGAAACCAAGAAAGTGTTCAGTGGTGAGTGTGTCTGTGGGCACTTGAGTAACAACCTGTGCTCCCTTGTTGAGGAGGGAGCCAGTGGAGAGCTTGGAGCATTAGAGGATAGGACTATGGTAAACTTGTTCTTAAACAGGAGTGATTAAGTGTTGAGCCTGTGTATCTGAGACGTTTAATTCCACCAGCTCGTCACCTGGTGGATGATGATGCTATCGAATGGCTGGGCACACTGCACATACGCTGAGAGAGTTTGATTATGTAGTATTGCCCACATTATAGAGAAAGCTTAGTTACCTTTCTTGTTAGAAATGTTCCAATGAATAGTTTCTACTGGAGCACTTCACTGTTAAAACCTGGATGTCCTCACTGCCTCTCTCTTCTCATCCTAAAATAGAAACATCTGTGTAAGGATGAGAAGAGAATAAATTAAAATTTTAAGTTACTTTTAGCCAAGACCCATTTGGTAAACTTTATATGGACTAGGCTTATTTAGCATCTGTCTGACTTCCACTGGACACTTTGTATTCCTAGAATTTCTTTCATAAAAGCAAATTATTCTGGGGCTTCTGAGTAGTAGATATTCCCTGCCATTGGACAGGTAGAAGAACAAACAAACGTGTATATTTTGAAGACACTTCGTGTGGGCTAGGTTTGGGAGAAGTGCGGTGGTCCAGGCATGTTCAATGTCTGTAATTATAGTTTTCAGACTGTGTAAATAAAAGTCTGTGAATGGCTTTTCTTTGACTCTTCTTTCCATTTCCTTCGTAGATGTCATGGAAGATTTGTACAACTATGTAAACCCTCATAATGGCAGACACTCTCCAATGATCGCCAAGGAAACGCTAGACATTGTCTTGGCTAACAAAGATGTATGTAGCACTTCATGGGATCTGATGTTTCTAAGATCCAGCAAACTATGTTCTGTGATATTTTAAACTTCTAAATACGAAAGTAAACCATGTTGGTTGTAGGGCCAAAAAAAAATCACGCGCTGATGTAAATACTAACACAGACGGTGACTGCTCCATTTTGGACAACAACATTTGGAATTCTGACCACTGAAGGATACTTCTGATGCTGTTATATGAAGGACATCTATCCCTGATCTTATATGGCCCCCAGCACTGTGAGATTAGAGTGTCTGAGGCCCATTTGGTAGTTGGACAAAGAGTGGTTGGTTCTTAACTTAATAAAATAACAGAATCTCCTCATTTATTTAATAGAGAACAGTCTTTCAAGGAGAGAGATGAGGTTTGTTATCTGTCTCCTTTAGGTTGCAACCTGAGTATGATATTTTGTTCTGAATTTTCCTGTGTGAGGTCTAACTAGAATGCAGGTGTATGGGTGAGCAGGGCCAGAAGCCAGGATGTTGCCCTTAGTGGAATTTTCATTAATACTTAGCATAGGATGCCAGCTGCATTTGCCAAGAAAGCCTTGCATACGCTGGTTTTCTGCCTGGTGCCTGTAGCTATGGAGTCATGTTGAGGCCAGAAGCATGAAAACCAGAGGCACTGAACAATAAGCACCGTTGTTTTTGTAATGTGAAGCTGTGTGGGTCTGATGTTAGGGTAGATGGTTTCCACAGTCTAAGTGCTTAACCTGTCTCTGAATTGTTTCATCCCCAGCGCCTGAACTCTGCCATCATCTACGATAGAGACTTCTCCTACAACTACTTTGGCTTTAAGGTAAAGACCAGGTTTCTTGTGAGAGTGAAGATTGTTAGTTTTTTTTCAAAGCCTTAACAACCTAAGGAAAAAAACCCAAATCGTTTTCATTGCTGCAGAAAGAGACTGTAGTAATGAAGGTGGCTTCCAAAAAACAATGGCCAAATTGAATGAGCCATGTGTTCCTTCCTCTATGATTTCTCAGCCTTGCTTTGTCTGTGGTGCCTGAGTCGTATGCCACTGTTTTCTGAAAGCTTCACGGTGCCATTTTTATCTAGCACAAGTGCTATTTTTGACAGCCTCAAGATATCCATTAATGCACCTTTAAATCCTTTGAGTGTATGGTTAGTTGGCCTTGGGGCTGGAGGGAATGGTGGTGGAAAACGTTACAGGGAAGCACACTCTTGTGCTGTGACTAATAAAGCCACCTGTTTTGGTTGGGATCGTGTGCAATGGTGCTCTCCACAGTCACTCAGCATTGCAGTATATGCTCATGTGTTTAGCCCTCTGCACAGCTTCTGCACCATTGTGGTGGACGTGCATGCTTGACTGCTTTAGTTTGTGTTAGTTGGGATTTAGGAACAGGACACAGGCCCAGCATAAACTGAAACTACTGAAGGAGAAAGCAGGAAGAACGGATGAATGTGTATGAGAGCCCAGGGCCAGTTGAAGCCCAGCACCTCTGTTTGTAATGACTCTGAAGTCTACATGCCAAATAGCTTCTCTCCATAGAAGAAAAGTGGAAAAGATGTGGAAGCTAAATACTCTGGCCTGATTGTCTGCAGAATTTCCCAGTGTGAGGCTGGAGCCACTTTGAGCTGGGTTGATGTATTACAAGGCCTGGGCAAAGGCGTGTTCCACTCTAGCATTTGGGCTGTAAGTTCCCTGCAGCAGAGGCACTGGACGCTCTGCCAGGATTCTGCTTTGCACATGCTATTCCTCGAGGAGTAACTGAATCCAAACACATCAGGTCTTCGTATTCCTGATAAAAGCTTTCCCCCACTGTTCAGACAAGCTACACATCTGTCCCCTGCGTGTTCTCCCATTCATCTCTGTGCTTTCTTCCATGCTGCTGCACAGATCCTTCTCCCACAGCCAGTCTGCATTGCCTCTGTTTTCTCCTCCTTATCCACCCTTAAAACACACTTCTTCAGGGAGCCTGTCGCGGAGTGTGGGGGAGTCAGGGCCCTGCACCACTCTTCCTGAGATTTACTGTGACTCTCAACCAGCCAGTAAAGCAGAAGGTTTATTTAAGGACAGGAACCCAGTCTCAAGCAGAGTGTGTAGGTACGACCAGACCCCCCTCAATTAGGTCCCTCTGGGAGGTTTAGGGAGCTTAGACCCCAGCTTGGGGTTCCCTGCGTTGCACCACCCAGCCCAAACTGAAACCAAACCAAAACTCCTCCTGCAGCTCCTCTCTTTCCCCCTCCCCCCAGCTCCTCCTTTCCTTTGTTTAGTCTCCCGGGCAGAAGGTGTTAATTTTCCTCACCCCCTCCTGGCTCAGGTTACAGCTTAGGTAGCTTCCTTCAAGGGAAGTCCCACATCCCCACTGCAACCCCCCTGCAACATTCCCAGGTCAAATCTGCCCCGCTCCCTGCTCCGTCACATCTCTCCCCCCTTCGAGACTGAACTGAGCGGGGTTACTCTGATCAGTGACCTGGGGAAGTTCAGGGCTCCCTCTCCGGGACAATGCGTCCGCTATCAGGTTGTCACGTCCCTTTACATGGACCATGTCCATGTCATAATCCTGCAGGAGCAGGCTCCATCTCAGGAGCTTGGCGTTGGCTCCTTTTATCTGGTGCAGCCAGGTCAGGGGAGAGTGGTCGGTGTGCACGGTGAAGTGTCGCCCAAAGAGATATGGCTCTAGTTTCTTGAGGGCCCACACCATGGCCAGGCATTCCTTCTCGATGGCCGCGTAATTTTGCTCCCGGGGTAGCAACTTCTTGCTCAGGTACACGATGGGGTGTCTCTTCCCCTTTTTATCTTCCTGCATTAACACCGCCCCCAGTCCCGTGTTTGAGGCGTCGGTGAACACCATAAAGGGCTTGTTAAAGTCTGGGTTTGCCAGAACTGGGCCACTGACCAGAGCCTCCTTCAGCGCCCGGAGAGCCTCCTGGCACTCCTTGGTTCTGACCACCTTGTCTGGCTTCCCCTTTTTGCACAGCTCAGTGATGGGGGCGGCTATGGCGCTAAAGTGGGGCACGAACCTTTGATAGTACCCTGCCATCCCCATAAAGGCTTGGACCTGCTTTTTGGTTTGAGGAGCGGGCCAGTTTCTGATCACCTTCACTTTGGCTGGTTTCGGCTTTAGGCAGCCGCTTCCCACCCGGTGGCCTAGGTAGGATACCTCAGCCATCCCCACCTTGCACTTCTCCGGTTTTACGGTTAGCCCAGCCTCCTGGAGTCGGTCCAGCACTTGTCTAACCTGGGACATGTGGTCCTCCCAGGTCTGGCTAAAGACACAGATGTTAGTGATATACGCCACGGCAAAACTCTTCATCCCCCTCAGTAGCTGATCCACCAGGCGCTGGAAGGTGGCCGGCGCTTCCTTGAGGCCAAAGGGCAGGGTCAGGAACTCATAGAGCCCCAGAGGGGTGATAAAGGCCGATTTTAGCCTGGCATCTGCATCCAGCGGCACTTGCCAATAGCCCTTTGTAAGATTCATGGTGGTAAGGTACCGAGCACCTTCCAGCTTGTTTAGGAGCTCGTCAGGCCTGGGCATGGGGTAGGCATCGGCTACAGTGATGGCATTGAGCTTCCGATAGTCCACACAGAACTGGATCGACCTGTCCTTTTTGGGGACCAGCACCACCGGCGAGGCCCAACGGCTGGAAGACGGCTGGATCATTCCCAAAGCCAGCATGTCATTGACCTCTCTTTTCAGGTCCTGAGCAGTTTTCCCTGTGACTCGGAAGGGGGAGCATTTTATAGGCGGGTGCGATCCTGTCTGCACCCGGTGGACAGTCAGATGAGTGCGTCCAGGCTGGTTGGAAAACAGCTGTTGGTACAGATGCAGCACCCCTCCGATCTCAGCTTGCTGGGCAGGGGCTAGCCGATTAGAGAGGGGAATTGCTTCCAGGGGGAAGCCAGCTTTTGTCCCAGGGAATAGATTTACTAAAGGGTCATCTCCCTGCCCCTCCCAATGTCCACACACGGCCAACACCACATTCCCCCTGTCATAATATGGCTTTATCATATTTACATGGTACACCCGGTGGTGGTGTGCCCGGTTCGACAGCTCCACCACATAGTTTACCTCGTTTAGTTGCTTGACAACCTTGAAGGGCCCTTTCCAGGCGGCCTGGAGTTTGTTTTTTCTCATGGGGATGAGGACCATTACCTGATCCCCAGTGGCGAAGGCGCGGGCCCGTGCTGTGTGGTTATACCAGACCTTCTGCTTCCTCTGGGCTCTGGCCAGATTCTTTCTGGCCAGGCCCATGAGCTCGGCAAGTTGTTTCCGGAAGGTCAGGACATACTCCACCACTGACTCTCCATCAGGAGTGGCCTTCCCCTCCCATTCGTCTCTTATCAGGTCCAGGGGCCCCCTTACCCGCCTTCCATATAACAGTTCGAAAGGCGAAAACCTGGTAGACTCCTGGGGTACCTCCCTGTACGCAAACAGCAGGTGAGGTAAGTACTTGTTCCAGTCCTGCGGGTGCTGATTCATAAATGTTTTCAGCATCATTTTTAGCGTCCCATTGAACCTCTCCACCAGCCCGTTGGATTGGGGGTGATATGCTGAGGCCCAGTTGTGCCGAACCCCACATCTCTTCCACAAGCACCGGAGTAGGGCCGACATGAAGTTGGACCCTTGGTCCGTCAAGACTTCCTTGGGGAACCCCACTCGGCTGAAAATGGTCAGCAGCGCATCTGCCACAGTGTCTGCTTCGATGGACGATAAGGGCACTGCCTCGGGGTAGCGGGTGGCGAAATCTACCACCACCAGGATGTATTTCTTCCCAGACCAGGTTGTTTTGCTGAGAGGTCCCACTATGTCCATGGCCACCTTCTGGAAAGGCTCCTCTATGATGGGCAAAGGTCTCAACGCTGCTTTCCCCTTGTCCCGGGCCTTCCCCACCCTCTGGCAGGGGTCACAGGATCGGCAGTACTGCCGGACGTTGGTGAAGACCCCGGGCCAGTAAAAGTTCTGTAGCAGCCTCTGCCTGGTGCGCCGGATCCCCTGGTGCCCTGCGAGAGGGATGTCATGGGCCAGGTACAGTAGCTTGTGGCGAAACTTCTGGGGAACCACCAGCTGCCTCCTGATCCCCCACGACTCCACTTCCCCTGGGGGAGCCCACTCTCGATACAGGAACCCCTTCTCCCACAGGAACCTCTCCTTGCATCCTCTCATCATGGTCTGTACCACACTGAGGTCAGCCAGGCCCCTTAGCTTCCGCAGGAGGGGTCCTTTTGCAACTTGGCCTGGAACTCGGCAGCTGGGGAAGGGATGGGGACCTGCTCCCTCTCGTCGGCTGGGTTGGAAGCCCCAGCCACCCCGAGCCTTGTCCTTGGATGTTCCCTCCCCACCCGGGTAGGGTTCGGTGCCTCCGGTGTGACATCCTTCCCAAGGTCAGGGCGTAGTGCCCCTCGCCGGCTCTGGCTACGGGTCACGACTAAGGCGGTCTGGGGGCTGCTTGGCCAGTCCTCTAGGTCCCCCCCCATCAACACCTCAGTGGGCAAATGGTGGTGCACTCCCACATCCTTGGGGCCCTCCTTGGCCCCCCATTTCAGGTGTACCCTCGCTACGGGAACCTTGAATGGGGTCCCGCCCACCCCTGTCAGGGTTAGGAAGGTGTTGGGCACCACCCGATCTGGGGCCACCACCTCGGGCCGGGCCAGTGTCACCTCTGCGCCCGTGTCCCAGTATCCATAAACTTTCTTCCCATCCACCTCCAGGGGAGCAAGGCACTCGCCCCGCAGGGACAGCCCCGCGCCCACTCTGTAAACGGAGAACTTTGAATCCGGAGCATCTGGCCCCCCAGAGAAGCTGGCCTGGGGCCCTTCTCTCTTGAGCAGTTGATAATCTGCCAGCCCCTCTTGCGTGAGAAGCCTGCCCCTCATCCGTCTGGGCCTCTACCAAGTTAACCCGGTGCGGGTTCGGTCTGCTCAGTTTGTCCTTGAGCTTGGGGCACTGGGCCCGAACGTGGCCTCTTCGGCCGCAGTAATAGCAGCTTATGTCCCGTGGGTCCCCTCGAGCCGGTCGGTTGTCCCTGACGCTGGGCATTCCCCTTGGGAGGGGATTCCCCATATTCCCCCTTTGGGAGGTACCCGGGTGACTTTCTCTCTGCATCGCGGCGGGCCTGTTCCTTTGGGGCTCCTCCCTGCCACCCCCTGACCGGCTTCTTACAAACTCATCGGCCAGCCGCCCTGCGTGTCGCGGGTTCTCTGGCTTTTTGTCCACCAACCACAGTCTTAGGTTGGATGGGCACCGCTTATACAGTTGCTCCAGTACCAGCAGTTTAACCAGGTCCTCCTTCATCTGGGCCCCATTAGCCCACTTGCTGGCGTATCCTTCCATGCGGACGGCTAGTTGCAGATATGAGATCTCAGGGGGTTTATCCTGACTCCGGAACCTTTTCCGGTACATCTCAGGAGTCAGCCCAAACTCACGTAGCAGGGCCTTTTTGAATAGTTTGTAGTCCCCTTTCTCCGCCTCTTTCAGTTGGCGGTACAATGCCACGGCTTTGGGGTTCAGTAAGGGGGTAAGGACCCGGAGTCTGTCCACGGGATCAACCCGGTGCAGCTCGCAGGCTGTCTCAAAGGCATCCAGGAAGTCATCCATGTCCTTCCCCTCCTTGCGTGCGGCCAGGATGCACTTATCAAAGCTCCGTGCAGTCCTGGGTCCCCCCTCGCTCACCGCAGCCGGGGGTTCGCTGCCCCTCAGTCTCGCCAGTTCCAGTTCATGCTGTCTGTCTCTCATTCTCCTCCCGTTCATGCTGTCTCTGTTGTTCACGATCCTCCAGCTCTCTCAGTTTTAGCTCTTTCTCCCATTCTAGCCAATTCCGCTCCACGGATGCCGAACGTCGCCGGGAGGATCCTCTGCTGGCCGGCGAGCTTCGCCGGGAGGATCCCCTGCTGGCCGGGGGGGGTCCCAGCGCCCTCAGTATTTGCTGGGCTCCTCCCCACCCTTCCCCTAGGCATAGGAAGGAGGGGTCTCGGGAAGCCCTCAGCAGCCGGCTGACCACTCCCAGCTGGGACAGACACTGGTGCCTGCGCCGCATTTGCCAGGCTGCTTCCCTGAGACATAGGGATCAGTTCATTCGCGCGATCTTCCGCCTCCAGCTGGGCAATGAGCTGTTCTTTGGTGAGCCTCCCACTGCGCAGCCGCCTCTGCTTGCACAGCTCCATCAGGTCGCTCTTAAGCCGCTTGGCATACATCTTCCTGATGGCCACTCACCGGCCTGTGTGCTCACAGCTCCCCACAGTTCCCAGGGAGACCCCTAGTGTGCCAGCCCTTCTCGAGGTCACCACCTCTCTGCCAGGGTCGAGCTGCAGACTCCTCCGCCCCTGGGACCACTCGCTGCGATCCCCCCGGGGGACCCTGTTACTGCAGAAGTCCTTCTCGCTGGTCACACACTCCCAGGAGTAATAACCGTCTCTCTCTCACTCTTCAGCACACCTGGTCCCCGTCAATCCCCCTTCGTTTTACTGCTCCCCAGTCACTTACTGCAGGAAGTGCCGTCCATGGGGTGCAGTCGATCCCACCGCTGCTTCCAGTTGTCGCGGAGTGTGGGGGAGTCAGGGCCCTGCACCCCTCTTCCTGAGATTTACTGTGACTCTCAACCAGCCAGAAAAGCAGAAGGTTTATTTAAGGACAGGAACCCAGTCTCAAGCAGAGCGTGTAGGTACGACCAGACCCCACTCAATTAGGTCCCTCTGGGAGGTTCAGGGAGCTTAGACCCCAGCTTGGGGTTCCCTGCGTTGCACCACCCAGCCCAAACTGAAACCAAACCAAAACTTCTCCTGCAGCTCCTCTCTTTCCCCCTCCTCCCAGCTCCTCCTCTCCTTTGTTTAGTCTCCCGGGCAGAAGGTGTTAATTCTCCCCACCCCCTCCTGGCTCAGGTTACAGCTCAGGTAACTTCCTTCAAGGGAAGTCCCACATCCCCACTGCAACCCCCCTGCAACATTCCCAGGTCAAATCTGCCCCGCTCCCTGCTCCGTCACAGAGCCGTTTAGGGTCCAACCCTCTGAGATGCCCACTGAAGTCCGTAGGAGCCGAGGGTGCTCGACACTTCATGGGATTGGCCACTTAAACCCTAGCTCTGTCCTCCTTAACAAAATCAGCCCCCCAGTTCAGAACTGGGCAGGGGAGATGCCCCCCACCCCCAGCACTGGATCCCTATGGCATCCCCCTCCTCCAGCTATGTGGACTTAAGGAAAAGAAACTTCAGGGAGGAGCCAGCCAGAGACTCAAGCTGGTAGAGCAGCGGCATAAGCAGAGACATGGATGATGCCGTCAGTATTAAGTATTTTATTAAGATGATGTTAAAAAAAACAATAGTGAACAGAATTTGAGCATAGAAGTTTCTGGTTATCAGGGAATAACATACAGATTATCGAGGGTGCAAAGTTTGATTTAAGATAAAGTGGCATGAGGAATACATAATCTGCAATATCCCCGATTGGGGGTAAAAGGTTGATGGGTCAAAGTACAGACATTGAGATATGAGGGTATGAAGTTCATAGAGTGGCTATGTTCGGGTGTGGAGTATAATGAGTGGATATGGTGATGAGGATGGATTGACCCTCATTTGGTGAGATTTAATGTTCAGGAAGTTTATGGTTCCAGTTCATATGATCCAGCGGAGAAGGTCACTTGGTCTCTTTCTCGTAGTGGGAGAACGATGTCACTCTGGCTCACGCCTCCTTGTACTGTCGGTGGCCGGTGATGTGCTCGATGTAGATTTCTACACTTCTGATTAGACGTTCTGTCCCCTGTGCTGATTGCTGTTTGCTCCAGCTCCCTTTCCCACCCTCCCCAGTGTCTTCACCTCAGCCTGTCTCCACAGCTGCCCCTCTTAACCTTCCTCCTCTTCCTTCGCTTGATTTCCCATTTACTTTATCCCCGCCCGCCTCGCTAACCTATTTCAGCTCCCCTCCTCTCCCCATCCGATCTTGTGGAACTAACATGATTGCCACCATTGCATTGTCTACTCTGTTATACACATTTCCACCAACCCGTGTCTCTTAGATTGTAAGCTCTGGTGCAGTGACTGTCTACCACGTGTTTCTTCAGTGCCCAGCACAATGAGGCTCTGATCTTGGTTAGTTCTTAGGCACTTAGGTTAGTCCTTAGGTATGAAACGTAATTAATGATGACAGTATTAGGAAGTGTATTGAGGGAAATAGTATTCTCTTCTCTCTCTCCTCCCCCCCCCCCCCCCGCCAGCCTCTACCAAAACCATGGATCGAAGGCAAGTACTAAACCTCATTATGCATTCACTCCTTTATCTGTACTGTGTCTGCGTAGATTGCGGACTCCTCAGGGCAGGGACCTTGCTGACGTATGACTGGATAGCATCTAGCCCACCTTGGATGCTATATCAGTAATAAGGTTGAAGACGAGCAGAGAACTGAGCTTGTATAGGAAACCTGGTACTGGGAGAGCCAAGCTGCTTGAGAGTTGGGTTTTTGGTCCCAGAGCTTTGTGCATTAATCGCTACAGTTTTTAAACTGGAATCTGAGCGACTGATAACTGAGATGCTTTTCTTTCTTTAAAGACTCTAGAGCGCTCCTATCTGCTGAAAATCAATTCGAAAGGTAAGAATGGAGTGTTCCTGTTGGATGTATTCTCTGCAGGGTCTAAATGTGGCTAGGTAGCTTCCTTCACAATTTTCAGTGTCCATTATTTTCCAAGAGGGTACAGCATATTTGTAATTTGCTTGTCCACATCTTGTTCGGTCCCCCTCCACCCACAAACACTCCCTCCTCAAACATCTTTTAGTAAGACATAAGCATCTCTTTGCCATAGCTGCGGGAAGGCTTTCAGTTGTACTAAAAGCCATTATTAGTTACAGTGCCGCATTGAGTTTAGTTGGGTGTTTTGTTTTAAGTAATGGCTGCGTGGGGCACTTCATGCATCCAGCACGTGGATTCTATTGGCACAGAGACCACTCATGCACCAGGACACCCAGAATGTGTTCATCTCCAGCAGGCTGATACCACATTTTAGGAATTGCGGTGCGAGAGGCCGTTTGCAATCTCGGTGTTTGGGTATTTGTAATAGAGCTGAAGTTGGCATGGCTAGAACACCATCAGTTTCAACTGTTGTCACCCCGTGTCTGAAATTTCATGGGCATCCATAATAGTGAGAGATTATTATTATTATTATTTATTTTATTATAATGTACCTAGAATCCTGAAAATGGCTAGCCTCTGATTCTAACCACTTCAGTATAGGTAAAAAATTTGGGGCCTAGAATTCTGACCATTCAGGCTTCTTTAGTGGCATATTTTAGTCCCTCTTTTTTTTTTTTTTTTTTTTTTTTTTTTTTTTTT
>NC_048298.1:338286205-338297357 GCF_013100865.1 Trachemys scripta elegans
TCCCTTTTTTTTTTTTTTTTTTTTTTTTTTTTTTTTCATGATCTGTGTCTGTCAAAACTGACTCTAAATGGAATGCTTATGTTCCTGTTCTCTCCCTTCTGGTGTCTAGTTGCCGAACGCCCCCAACACATGCTGATGAGGGTATCGGTGGGAATCCACAAAAACGACATTGATGCTGCGATAGAAACCTACAACCTCCTATCTGAGAAGTGGTTTACCCATGCATCTCCCACACTCTTCAATGCTGGCACCAACCGACCTCAGCTGTCCAGGTACCTCAGGGTGCCAGGCTTGGCTCACACTACGTGCAGAGGAGGGGGCTGGGCACGAGGTGGTTTCTGTTCAAATGAAATGTCCTGTGACAACTTTTAAAATGGGCAGCTGCACTTTGGTGACGCCTAATTAAAATTATTTGTAATTTGTCAGATATGGCCCAAAATGTATATACATTTTTATATTTATAAAGAAAAAATCCGCAAAAGCCAAAGGCCAATAGAAGTGATTCCATAAGTATCTTTTTAATTCCTAAAAATTGTTGAAATACTCCTCTCTCCTGAAGTGCATGGGAACCTAAAAGTAAAATTAACTAGAAACAAAATTAATCATGGCTATTAACCATTCATTGTCCAAGCTGAGATGCTAAAAACACAAAAATAAATGGTAAGAAATAGTTTGATTTTTAAAATATGTTTTAATATCTGTTACACTTATAACTTAGGTTAAAGAAATTAGCTTTTAAAAAACATGATGATTAAATTCAGCTGCGCACGTGAGCTTCTTTAAAAACAGAGCTTTACAATGCTCTGCAAATTGCTTCATATTCTTTGCTTCACTTACCTGACCCCTAAAGCGTTAATGATGCCAGAGAATCCTCGGCCGGTTTCTGCACGCCTTCTATGGTATTGTTCGCTTTGATTTTGAATTGTCCGATGTCAACTCCCGTTTGTTTCCATTCAGCTGTTTCCTGCTGTGTATGAAGGATGACAGCATTGAGGGAATCTATGACACTCTAAAGCATTGTGCGCTGATCTCCAAATCTGCCGGTGGAATTGGTGTTGCTGTGAGCTGTATCCGAGCCACTGGCAGCTACATTGCTGGGGTAAGTGAGTAAATGGCACACCATGTGTAGGGAGGGAGAGCTCAGTGGTTTGAGCATTGGCCTGCTAAACCCAGGGTTGTGAGTTCAATCCTTGAGGGGGGCCACTTAGGGATCTGAGGCAAAAATCAGTACTTGGTCCTGCTAGTGAAGGTATGGGGCTGGACTCCATGACCCTTCGGGGTCCCTTCCAGCTCTATGAGATAGGTATATCTCCATAATTATTATAATTATACCATGCTGATTTATACCTTCACGTGTCAGGGAGGTACATCTAACCCAGTAGCTTGCACCTTCTTTTTATGGTCTGAAGCCAGATAACATAGTGTTCCTATTACAGTGCTTTGGTTTCAGATTGAGGTATGTTCAGAAAGAAAAGTCAGAGTTTCATCAGACAATTAGTTATTAATTTGTAAAGAAGTAAGATATGGGAGCAGATACCTCAGGACTCATAAACTGCTGGATTTCTCCATGTTGTGCATGAGCAATAACACCTCTTGCAAGTTTCCAAATAATGCTTTTGAGTATTTTAACACAAATTTAAAGCAAAGCACATTCAAAGTGTGGCTTGTATAAACAGATGCTTATTAGAGCCCTTGTTAGCTGACAGCGAGTGCTACTTCCATGTTGTATTTAAAAGATTAGTTCTCTCATAGCCAGCTTTTATCTGCAGTGGGCAAGAAATGGCTTTCATTGTGAGGACCTTGATGTTTGCAGTGTCTCATTGGCAGTCTGTCTAAGAGGAGCCTCACAAACCAACCAGCTTCCAGAGGTTGATGGTTTTCATGTGTCTTTGCAGACAAATGGAAATTCCAATGGGCTTGTCCCAATGCTGAGAGTCTACAACAACACCGCCCGCTATGTGGATCAAGGTGGTAATAAGGTACGTCATCTTCCAACCAGGAAGGAAGGTGGTGATGGAAACTTTTTAATTGAATGTCTTAATAAGCCAGCAGTGGGCTGTGGAAAGATTGACGATTAGCACTGATGAACTGGAGTAATGGCCCTACATGGCATGTACTTAAAAGCAGTATCCTGTTCCCATCACATGGGTATTTGAGTCTCCCTTCATTACGAACTGCACAGTGCAAGTGTACCTTTCGCTACCTATCCTCTGAAAGGAGTGTCCGAGCGTTTAAGGCAGGAAGGGCCCACCATCCTCACCCAGTGCCCTCACACTAAACCCAACAACCAAAATGAGAGCAAAGTATTGCAACCCATGGTTAGATTCAGCTAGTATGTACCACAGGCAGAGAACAGGGGGGACTGAGGTGCACCAGGGCATGAGGCCCGTGCCGTGGTAGTGAAATGATTAACTGAGATATACCCAGATAATCCTGGCAGGTGACCCGTATCCACACACTGCAGAGGAAGGCAAACCCCTCACAAGGTCATGGCCAATCTGACTTGTGGGTGAGAGAGGAATTTCTCCCCATATGGCGATCACTTAGACTCCGAGCATGCGAGCAAGAACCAGCCAGCCAAGCACCTAAGAGAGCAAGCATGCTCGTTGCCACCTCAGCCCTGGCCCAACCTGTCCAGTGTCCCATCTCCATCTGTGGCTATCCCTTATGCTTCAGAGGAAGGAGATAAAAAACCCTCCCAGAATACACTTGGGGGGCGTGGGGAGAGGGGAAATCCCTTCCTGATCCTGCAGGTGGCTAGCTGAAACCCTGGAGTGTGAGCTTTTAGGAGCATAATACATAAACTAGAAGCGAGCCCCAGAACTGCTGAGATCTGCCCCACACCATCACAAGCAACCACATCATACAGTTACACTCATAAATTTGTACAGCTGTCTCAAAACTAATTGTTGTTGCCCCCACAACTCTTACTGGGAGGCTACAAGTTCTGTTTCTGTAAAATACCCACACCAGTAAAGTCAGCCTCTTCCACTCGTTTATACGTAGCTCCTGGAGTGCCTTACATTGAATTTCAATCTGAAATTGTCCAGAAAGAATCCTGCAAAAAATGAAGCACTCCACAAATAATCCAGAAGTCAGTAGAAAGCTTGACCAGGCAAGGAAACCTTTCACGTGCCCAGCTCTTGTTGAGCACCAGAGTTGAAGAAATTTCAGATGCTTTGTTCCTTTTTACTGAAACACCATGTGGCCAGCCCCAGAGAGCTCAGTCTGAGGAAGTGAGACACCAGGTGCTGAGTCACACTCTCTATCTGCTTTGATGGGACTTCAGAAAGACAAGCTCCTTCTAACAATGGGGGAAATTATCTGGGCCCCAAACCGTGTAGGATCTAATTTTGCACAGCTGGTGTCCGTGTTTACACAGCAGCAATGTGATTATCACTTGTACTCCCATGTGTTTCCCCTGCGTGTCTGGTTCTGATCTTGGCCGTGCTTTGTCTGACAGAGACCCGGGGCCTTTGCCATCTACCTTGAGCCATGGCATTTGGACATTTTTGAGTTTCTTGACCTGAAGAAGAACACCGGGAAGGAGGAGCAGCGAGCCAGGGACCTCTTCTTTGCCCTCTGGATTCCCGATCTCTTCATGAAACGGGTAGAGACTAACCAGGTGAGATGTGTTGGTGCAAGACCGGGTCGGTTAATAGAGCAATAGCATTATTCCAGAGTCTGCAGCACGACCCTGGGATAGAATTTGAGGTGTGCTGTCGGGCTGTCTTGCTATCAGCAAAAGAACTACCTAAAACAACTGCTGCAGAGCATCTTAACTATGCAGGTAATCTACAGAGCGCTTTGGGTGAACTGCAGGGCACTGATTATACCACATCACGTCTTCGCTCGGCCTCAGAGCACTGTTCACTCACCCTCTTGTTCTCAGATTAATTTTTGACCTCTGGAAATTTGTTTTAAATGCTGAAAAGCTGCAGTAAGTGAAACATCGAACTTTCCTCAATAAACAGCCCCCCTTGTGCCTGTGCGCACATGCTTCAAAGTGGGTTCTGTTTTGAGGAGTAAGCAGTCATTAAGGGCTGAATATTATCCTTCAAGCGGAGGCTTAGGTTTATCTAAAATCAGTTACCTGAATAGTTTTAACTCCTGCTAGTTTGCATAACCCTTCCCCTTCCCCTTCCCTGAAATTGCAGGGTTAGCCCCATGTTTCGGGAGGTGGGAAAATTAATTTGTTCATCGTTTTCGCATCAGTACTATGCGTAGGTCAGGAAGTGTTCACTGGTTATCCCGAGATAGCAGACTTCCATTCTGTTGATGGAGACGGGATATATATGCGGGGAGGGATAGCTCCGTGGTTTGAGCGTTGGCCTGCTAAATCCAAGGTTGTGAGTTCAATCCTTGAGGGGGCCATTTAGGGAACTGGGGTAAAAATCTGTCTGGGGGATTGGTCCTGCTTTGAGCAGGGGGTTGGACTAGATGATCTCCTGAGGTCCCTTCCATCCCTGATACTCTATGATTCTAAAAGATTCTATGTATCTTTTTCCTCTCCTTCATAGGACTGGTCCTTGATGTGTCCAAATGAGTGTCCTGGCCTAGACGAGGTTTGGGGAGAGGAGTTTGAGAAACTGTATGAGAGGTATGAAGAATGGACAGAATTCTAAGCAGAGTTGGCTATTTACATCTCCCACTCATTGAGTTTCCATCCCTCTTTATATGGGTGGCCCTGTCCGTATCTGGGAATTTGGAGCCCAGTGCTGTCCTAACATGTCCCTATGACTTCTGTTCATGGGGTTATTAATAAGGATGGAGAGAGGGGATGTCTCCTGATCCACATTGAAATTCTGCCCAAGATGGGGACAAGCCTGAACGATGATCTCCATTTAATAAAGACAAACAGGCAGAAATCTCAGTAAGGGGATTGGTGGCTTCAGGTTGAACTAGCCTCATTTGTTGCCTGCCATGCAGGAGAGAGTGCACTGATCAGCTTCATGCCCCTTGTGAGTGGGAGCAGACCCAGCATCCTGCCAGTTCCGATCTGGCTTGGACCACAAATGAAAGGATCTGGCCACCCAGTGAAGGTGTCATTGTACTAGGGAATCTCCTCACCCCTCTCACTAGCTATCAGTTGAGCCCAGGGAAATAAGCATTAAAGGAGCGCTGGCTTTGTCTTGCAGTTATGAGAAGCAGGGCCGTGTCCGCAAGGTGGTGAAGGCCCAGCAGCTCTGGTATGCCATCATAGAGTCTCAGACAGAGACCGGGACCCCTTACATGCTGTACAAGGACTCTTGTAATAGGAAAAGCAACCAGCAGAACCTGGGAACCATCAAGTGCAGCAACCTGTGCACAGAAATAGTGGAGTACACCAGCAAAGACGAGGTGGGTAGGGACATGGGATTTACTCCAGCTCCGATGGGGAAGCTGTGCTTGTGCCGGGCTCGGACATCCAGAATACAAAGCTATCTTCAAGTGAGGGGAAGCTTCGTCTTTATGGGTTCTTCCGTTTGACCTGTTCCCTTTCTTCCCTCCTCGCCCCCCCCCCCCCCCCACACACACACACACACACACTCTCTCTCTCTCTCTCTCTCTCTCTCGTGGTTCTGGGAGTTATGGCCAGGGGATCTTCAAGACAGACAATTAGGGAAACTACATTGAATTTAGGAAATGATCGTGTGTGTCTATGGCTTTTCCATAGGCTGTTCATTTTCCTGTAAGAGTTGGGTATAAGGGCTCAGTGGCGAAGTGCGCTGCTCCATTTGCACCTGCCCATGGCTGCTGTGAGGGTGGGTGGGGCTCGTGGTCACTATGGGGGGCTGGGGATTATATTGGTGCTTTGGTGAAGCCTGTGCATCCTGTTTGCTTTGGGGTCAAGAGGGAATCATTGAAACCTCTGGAGTCTTGGAGTAAAGTGGGGCCCTAAACAGGATGGTGCATAACTGAGACCTACACAACTAGCTGTCTGCTTTCTGTCCCTTGAGTGGGGAGCAGCTGCTCTGAGCACTGGAAGAGCAGAGTCCCTAGTGAAGTAGAGGAAGACTGAGGAAAGGAACCAGTGCCAGGCACAGTTTTGGGCATAGCCAGTGTAAGGCCACGCCCCCAGTGGGTCGTCAGCAGTGGGGGGGGGCCTAACCTGAGACCACTAGGTCTAAAAGCAGGAGCCTCTGCTGCCTGAGCTAAAGGAGACAGCTCAAACGCTCCAGCCCGTTCGTAAACCTTTGTGGTCTTGCAAGCACGGGTTACCCTAGGAATTGTTGGTTTGATCCTTCTGGGGCTGGCGGGATAGTATAAAAAATGAGCAAGGAGAGGCTGCCTGCATACCCCTGACCTAGCAGGACAGTTGGTGCTGGGATCAGCCACTCTAATGTTGTGGCAGAGCGAGGTGATAGAGGAAATGGTTGGGGATCAGGGTCTGGAAGGCAAGGAGAGGCAAGGCCTACAGCAGATAGTGAGCCGAGCTCTCATAGTGCTGAGAGATATCAGCAAACCTACAGGGATTCCTCCACTTTCTTCTGAAGTGCCTGGTACTGGCCACTATCACAACAGGGCTAGATGGGCTCCAGATCTGATCCATTACAACATTCTCTATGTTCCTACAGCGGTCAGGGGGTCTTCAGGGAATCTACATCCTTGCCACTCTTGGGCTATGGGATACATAGGATGAGGCAGATGTTCTCCCATCTCTGCCGATTGCACTGACCTCCGTGTTTCATCTCCCTGTGTCCATTTCCTCTGGGTAGAGAACATGCTGTGGGGCTGGGACTCTGTTAGCCTCTTGTATTGCCCAATGTTGGCTGACGCTTCTGCTCCTGCTTTTCCAGGTTGCAGTTTGTAACTTGGCCTCCATAGCCCTGAACATGTATGTCACATCGGAGCACACCTACGACTTCAAGAAGTTGGCTGAGGTCACCAAAGTCATAGTCCGAAACTTGAACAAAATAATTGACATCAACTTCTACCCTGTGCCAGAGGTATGGGGGAGGGTGCAGCTTGGCTGGAGTGGGGGCGGAAAGGACCACACGGAGAGTCTGGGAACAAAGGAGGTGCTATTTTATAGCTGGCTGGATTAAGGTTGAAGCAAAATTTATCCTGCTATTGCATGCTATAAAATTGTCTGGAGTTCTGAATCTGGCTATTAAGTATTGTCTTCTGAAAATAGAACTGTGGTAATAAAACACCATCTACCCTGCTGCAGCAACAGTCCATCATCGGTAGCCTGGCTGAGCAGAAGCCTGGCTCAGTACTCTGAAGCTTGGCAAATTCCAGATGTGATGGATGCTTAGTTGGAGCAGATTCCAGAGGAGTAGATCCTCCCCTACAAATGCTTTGCATGGCTTACAATAGGACATAGGCAGTCCCTTCCCTGAAGAGCTTACAGAGTAAGGAACATGGGCATGGTAGAAAGAGTGCGTCCAGAGGGCTGAAGGAAGTCGTGCGAGGTGTTTGGTTTTATTTATTGCTGACTGTTTTTGTGGGCTTCACAGACATGCGTTTTCAAGAGGTGAAGGGAGGTTGTAGCTTAGTGCAGAGGAATTGGGAGGGCATTCCCTGCATAGGGCAGTGTGGAGCCGGTTGAGGGAGAGTGAGACTGGCCACCTTGGTGGGTTGGGGCAGTAGGAGACCATGGCCACGGTCTAAGCTGGAGTGGAGTTTTGCAGGTTTTGAAGGAGAGAACAAGGGCCAAGCTCAAAAGTGACGGGTGATTTTTGGGTGTCTAGCTGGAGACTCCTAAGAAGGGCCTGATTTTCAGGAAGTACTGAGCCCCAGCCCTCAGAGCACCACACTCCTTTAAGGGGCCTCAAGTTGGGCACCCAAAGTCACTTGTCACTCTTGGAAGACATGGCCCTTGTCCTCCCCTTGAAGGCCCTATGTAACATCAGGTGACAAAGAACTAGTAGAGGGAATGAAAGAGAGGCTGCTCTGGCCAGACTGATGGATAAGGAAGGGAAAAGTGAGAGGCTGTTTTGTGTGGACTGAAGGGGATGGTGGCCGCAGGAGTGATGGATATGTTGTCAGGGTCGTGTGGTTCTGATTTCTACCTTATATTGTCCTCCCCTCTCAAACATAGGCTGAGCTCTCCAACAAACGCCATCGTCCCATCGGCATTGGAGTGCAGGGTCTGGCGGATGCGTTCATCCTGATGAGATACCCCTTTGAAAGCCCCGAGGCCCAGTTGTTGAACCAGCAGATCTTCGAGACCATTTATTACGGTGCTTTGGAATCCAGCTGTGAACTCGCCAAAGAGCACGGCCCATACGAAACTTACGAAGGCTGCCCTGTCAGCAAAGGCGTAAGTAACAGCGTCGGGTCTCCAATACAGCAGAGCTAGTGTGAGGGCACTTAGTGGCTGGCTGAGTAATCACTAGGCTAGCTGTTCACTATTTACTAGTGAAAGTGGTGGTGGGGGGGGAGGGGGTCTGCAAAATTCCAATAACACGTCTTAACTGTCTGAAGCTGAGTGTAGAGTATTGAAGTGACTGTTGCTTGATTGATTTACACGGTGGTCATCAAAACACAGAGGAATTGCTGCCCTTACCCCAAAGAGCCGCTGTCTAACTTAGCCCACGCCTCTATTCTTTTAGATCCTACAGCATGACATGTGGAACGTCACCCCTACTGACCTGTGGGACTGGAAGGCTTTAAAGGAGAAGATTGCCAAGTGAGTAAATGCCCTAATGAGTATTGTCAGTCTGTGTTAGATGCAAGCATCCTTTGATGATGGTAGAGATTACAGCTTTAATTGCCTGAAATGTGCTGGTTTCTTTTGAAAAAGACTGTGTAGAAATGGCACCAGTTTACTCAACAGGTCAGCTTTTAGTGACAAGTGTTTTACCGTCTCCTATTCCCACTAGCCCTGGAGATCCCGTGCAACGGAGACTGAGTGAGCTGGGCTTTTCTGGTTCCTGCATTTCCAATAGACTTGTTTTGTTCAGTTCCAGTGGGTTACAGGTCACTGCATTTACATAGGTGTGAGGTGGAAAGAACCCAGTCTGGCTTTAGGAGCAGAGGCTGGGTTTGCAGGCTGACTGGGAAACAAACCATCTAAGCTGAGCACATCGGAACCAGGAATCATGGAGAGACAAATATGAAGCCTCGTGATGCTGTAAGATTCACTTGCAGGGGGTTAACTTTCAGGTTTCCCTCAGCAAATCTTTCCCACTGTTATTTTGAAAGGCGAGCTATGTTTGCCCAACTTGGCTGTCAGAAGGCTGCACATTTTTGGAAGCTTTTTCCCTTTTACTTGGAGATGCTCCTGATCATCTTGAAAACAAGACTTTTGGGGAAATCCTCTGCACATCAGTTTGTGGGGAAGAGGATGTATTTTCACGCAGTGCTTGTTTGTCAGTCCACGTTGATCTCTTCCCCATGACTGAACCATCTGGGAAGCTCTGGTGAGGAGGAGGATAGCTGTGGTGGAGTTACACTTCCACGTTACCCAGTCTCTGCAGAGTGCTTGTAGGTGAACGCTGAGCTTGTGTTTTCAGTCTATGTGAGGTGTTTCAGGTCAGGCTGTTGAGATGTGGCGGTGAAGATTCAGGGGGCCTAAGTGGAGTTAGAAAGGGCACTGCTGAATTTGCTTGCCCTTTCTATTTGTACAACATGGTTCCTTGCGCCGAACCCTGATTCTCCTTTTTCCAAACTATGCTTAAGGTTGTGCTTTCTGGTGGGCTTCATCTTGCAGGTGCTGGTGTCTTTCTCTGATTGGCTGAAGCTTTAACCTCTGATTGTCCTCGCCTCTCTGCATTAGGTACGGCGTTAGAAACAGCCTGCTCCTTTCTCCAATGCCAACTGCTTCTACTGCTCAGATCTTGGGCAACAATGAGTCCATTGAACCCTACACCAGTAACATCTACACACGCAGGGTCCTCTCGGGCGAGTTTCAGGTAAGGAGGCCGGGGCAAATGTGGTAAATGGCTTTTAAACATGCAGGCTTTTGACAGCCAGCAAAAGCAGCACATTGTATTAGTCAATTTATTTGCCCCGTATGTCCCTCTCCCATGCAAAAACGTGCTGAGGAAGATAAACGAGTAAGCCAGAATGTTCATACAGAGCCACAGTGGTAACTTGACTGCCCTGGGATATGCTAAAGGGGCCTTAATTACAAATTCGAGAAATGCTGGTTCTGCTAGAGAAGGCCCCTGTGAGACCTCAGTGTTGCCTGCAGGATTGATTGCCAAAGCGGGGGGTGGGGAGAGGACACTTAGGCTTTAGGGAAAGTTCAGAGGCCACAGGGCTCATCACGGAAGCGTCAGGAGGAAAGGTTTCTGCATGTAAAGTGTTTAGTAAAGTATATCGACAGGAGGTGTAATTAACGTACAAATGCTAGGGGACTGGTCACACTGCAGGAAAGGGCGGAGCTAAATGAAGGAAGAGATTTAGGGATCGATAAGGGGAAAATCTGACAAAGGGGAGTAGCACAGTTGACTAGCTCCTTAGAATGTAAGATTGGGTTCAGTGGCTATTTGGGGACCTGCACCATGTAGGTGGGGGTGTCTCCTACAGGGGGAGTTATTCCTGTCATAAGGCAGGCGATGGGCTCTCTGAGCACACAGTTCTTTCCTTCCCCGTACGTCTAACGGGCTCCGCTCTCTACAGATTGCGAATCCGCACTTGTTGAAAGATCTGACGGAGAGAGGCTTGTGGAACGAAGAGATGAAAAACCAAATCATCGCCCACAGTGGCTCTGTGCAGGTATGTGAGAGGAGCTGGGATGAATGTGGCTGTGAAGGCAGCAGGCTGGCACGGGTGCTTGAGGAGGAGGGTGGGACCTGCCACACATGCTCAGAGTAGGTTTCACACTGCTCCACCTCTGCAGCATCTCTGTGGAAGGGAGAGCTGGGATGTTGCGTGCTGGCTCCAAGGGGGCAGGGGCCAGTGGGGCTCGAGCTACCTCCGCATGGCGGGGTCCAGGGAGGGAGTGCCACCTCCACCCCCGACTCACCTCAGCAGGCCACCCGCCTGTCTGCACTGGACTTGGGGTGCACAACCAAAAATTATAACTCAAAGTTGGGAGGCTTAGCTCAAGAAGTTTGAAAACAGTTCAGGGGGCAGGGAGGGGGTAGCTGGGGCTGTGTGCAGGCAGGGGGGTAGCTCAGGGGGCAGGGAGGGGGTAGCTGGGGCTGTGTGCGGGCGGGGGGTAGCTCAGGGGGCAGGGAGGGGGGTAGCTGGGGCTGTGTGCGGGCAGGGGGGGAGC
>NC_048298.1:338302304-338317624 GCF_013100865.1 Trachemys scripta elegans
GGGGGTAGCTGGGGCTGTGTGCAGGCAGGGGGGTAGCTCGGGGCAGGGAGGGGGGTAGCTGCAGCTATGTGCATGCAGGGAGAGCATAGCTCGGGGGGCAGGGAGAAGGGTATTAGGGGCTGTGTGCTGGGAGGACTCTCCTGTGTTCCCTGTTCCCGGACGGGTCTGGCAGCCGCGGAGCCGAGGATCCCCACCTGGGGCTGTTACCGGCTGCCTCTTCGGGAGCAAAGGGGGCTGGGAGCTGAGGAGCAGCCTCAGCCTGGGGCACCAGCAGAAGACGAGGGAACCAGCCAGAGCCGCAGCTGTCCTGCACTGCCCGGCTCCAGCTTCTGGCCAGGGGGCGGGGAGAGGAGATGGGTGGGGATGGGGGGCGGGGAACTGCCCCGGGACCTCTGTGCTCTTACGCTGCAATTTGGGGGTGGGGGGACAATGCCCTCAAGGTCCCCAACTCTGCCCATGAGCTCAGGGCTTCTGCCCCACAGGGAGCACCAGGGCTCTGGGATTCAACCCCGTACTTCCAGGTTTCAGCCCCGCGGGGGGGCGCTGGGGATTGAGGCTTCAGCCACGGGGGCCCGCAGACCCCTGGTTGAGAACCACTGCTCTAAGCTGTCCCAGAGAATGTTAGTCTGCTTAGTTATGTGTGTAAAGGGGGGAAACTTCAGAGCAACAAATAGACCTAAACCAAGACTCTGCTGTGGAGATGTTGGCACCCATACATGAAAAGCAAACCAGTCTGTCTGGGCTCAGTAAATTGTGCCCTTGAAATGTCTTTCCCTGTAACATGCTGAGGGTGAATGCCCTGCTGATAAAACACTTTCCCTTTGCCCTGAGTTGGGAGGGTAACAGCTCCCTTTCTTGTCCTGATTGGCTAAGGAGTTTTTGCCATGGAGACCTGGTTGAACAGGGCCTTCTCCTGTAAAGTGTCCCGAAAAGGAAGCTGCCTGTTCTTTACGACGGTAAAAGGTCCATTTAAGGGCATGTATTTACAGATTATTTGGGATCAGTAATGGCTGGCTGTAACGTTGGAGTTCAGTTGCAGTGCGGTTTGGTTTTAGCCACAGTAGCTTGTTACCGGTTGCCATTATGATGTGCCCATTAAGGTGGTCACTGGGAATGCTGCCTAGTAACCAGTCCTGTTCCTTTCAGAACATCCCGGAGATTCCAGATGATTTGAAGCAGCTCTATAAGACGGTCTGGGAAATCTCCCAGAAGACCATCCTCAAAATGGCAGCTGACAGAGGCGCTTTCATTGATCAGAGCCAGTCCCTGAACATCCATATTGCAGAGCCCAACTATGGCAAACTCACCAGCATGCACTTCTATGGGTGGAAGCAGGTATGTGGGAGGGGGAGCCTACTCGCTAGCGTTTGGATTGATGCATTCGGTCACTAAAAGTTGGCTCATGTGGTTCTTAGAAATAAATGTCTGTTTCCCTTTCATTGCCATCAGCAATATCTCTCTGCTTCTGCGGCCTGGCCTACACTAAAAACTTGGGTCAGCCTAGTTACGTCACCCAGGGGTGTGAAAAACCCACACCCCCGAGCCATGTAGATAAGTCAACCTAGCCCCTGGTAGATAGTACTAGGTTAACAAAGGAATTCTTCTGTCAACCTAGCTACTGCCTCTTGGGGAGGGGGAGTCCAAACGCCGACAGGAGAGCCCCTCCCATCGGTATAGGTAGTGTCTACATTGGCGCAGCTGGAGTGTGTCAAGAGTAGGCAAGCCCTGAGGACAAATGCCTAGGTGGCTTGGGGCGCTCCCAGCATTGTTCCCATCTATGGATCCTGGCATGGTAGCCATAGCTCGTTAGCTAATACTGTGGGGTGGTTACATCCTACTGGGGAACCATTAACGAAAGCGGCTGCTTGGCTTACGGGAAGTGTGTCTCGGGAGCCAGAACTCAGCCTGAGCTCCAGCATGGTACGATTCCCTGACCCACGTGCTTTCACTCTGCAGGGTCTGAAGACAGGCATGTACTACCTGAGGACAAAACCAGCGGCCAAGCCCATCCAGTTCACCCTGAACAAGGAGAAGCTCAAAGAGAGAGAAAAGGTGTCCAGGGAAGAGGAGGAGAAGGAGAGGAACAAAGCAGCCATGGTGTGTTCGCTGGAGAACAGAGAAGACTGCCTGATGTGTGGCTCTTAACTCGCCTGCCCTTTGGTGCCAGCACAGCTGCTCCATCTGGCTTAATCTCTATTAGAGTAAATAGGTCTAGTTTTACTTCCGTACGTAGGGTCTTGCTGGAACTGTGATGGGGGGCCGTCAGGAAGTAATGTACAATGCTTTCCCCATCCCTGGGTTGGGGCCTGTACACACACACGTATATAGTGCATAAGAAGTTTATATGTATCCCCTTTACAGCCGAGCTTCCTGGAAACTAAGTGCTTTTGTATAGTCTTGCATTATCCACTGTAGATAGAATTTTCCTAAACGTGGACAGGAAAAATGCTAATGCCTGTTACCTTAAGGATGAGTCCTGTGCGCTTCAGACAGTTGTCCTCATTGTACTACTGTGCTTATGTGGATCCTGATGAATGACATGCCTTTGCCACAGTAACGTGGCAGTGAGGAAAACACCCCTGTGCTCTGTCTGTTGTGGCCAGGGGCGTGTTGTTAGGTTGAGGAATTTGGCTCACACCTGCTAGTGACCCCTCACAAGGAGCTCCGGGGTCTCCCAAGGTGCTGGGGGACAGACTGGCTATGTTACCTGTCACATGCACACTTCTTCGCCATCCGGCCAGCGGGAGGGCAGAGCATTGCACCTAAGAGGACTTCTCTTTTTTCCTGTTACCAGGAAACAGAAAAGCTGTTGCAGCCACTTGTCTGTATCAAAAAACCTGGGTGCTCGTCAGGTTGAGTAACCAGCTTAAGTGTCCTACTCTGAGAGAGCCCTGCTGAATTGCACACGCTGTCTCCTTTCAAGAGCCAAATCCATCTGGCTGGGCTAATTGTTTGATGATTCTAAAATAAATGTTTTTACCTTTCGGTGTTCTTAACTTCCCTTACGAAGGCAGTAGGACTTCAGGGGCCTAGTTTATTGAATTTTTATTGAATTTGCATATCATGCCTATTAACAACTCTTTAAACTAGCTGAAGACAGTAATAAAGTCTAAATGGTGAGGGCATGTACAATAACTCAGTAATATTGTAGAGGTGTAGACCTGCTAGTCACAGGATATTATAGCCTTGTCTACACTGCCATTTACAGAGCCGAAACTGTTCGCTCGGGGGTGTGAAAAACCCCCCCCCTGAGCACCGCAAGTTTCAGCGCTGTCAACTGGCAGTGTAGATAGTGCTACTGCGCTGGGAGCCATTCTCCTTGCAGAGCTCTCTCCCAGCTCTGGAGCCACAACTACACAGGCCTGCTTAACGTCAGCAGTGTAGGACATACCCTTAGAGAGACAAGGTGGGCGAGGGGATATCTTTTTATGAGGCCAACTTCTGTTGGTGAGAGAGACAAGCTTGTGAGCATACACAGAACTCTTCAGGTCTGGGAAATGTGCCCTGTCACAGCTGAACACAAGGTGGAACAGATTGCTTAGGGCAGTGGTTCTCAAACTTTTGTACTGGTGACCCCTTTCACATAAGAATGGCCGTACTGGGTCAGACCAAAGGTCCATCCAGCCCAGTATCCTGTCTACTGACAGTGGCCAATGCCAGGTGCCCCAGTGGGAGTGAACCTAACAGGTAATGATCAAGTGATCTCTCTCCTGCCATCCATCTCCACTCTCTGACCAACAGAGGCTAGGGACACCATTCCTTACCCATCCTGGCTAATAGCCATTAATGGACTTAACCTCCATGAATTTATCCAGTTCTCTTTTTAAACCCTGTTATAGTCCTAGCCTTCACAACCTCCTCAAGCAAGGAGTTCCACAAGTTGACTGTGCGCTGTGTGAAGAAGAACGTCCTTTTATTTGTTTTAAACCTGCTGCCCATTAATTTCATTTGGTGGCCCCTAGTTCTTATATTATGGGAACAAGTAAATAACTTTTCCTTATTCACGTTCTCCATCTCACTCATGATTTTATATACCTCTATCATATTCCCCCTTAGTCTCCTCTTTTCCAAGCTGAAAAGTCGTAGCCTCTTTAATCTCTCCTCCTAGGGGACCCGTTCTAAACCCCTAATCATTTTAGTTGCCCTTCTCTGAACCTTTTCTAATGTCAGTATATCTTTTTTGAGATGAGAACACATCGGTACACAGTATTCAAGATGTGGGCGTACCATGTATTTATATAAGGGCAATAAGATATTCTCCGTCTTATTCTCTATCCCCTTTTTAATGATTCCTAACATCCTGTTTGCTTTTTTGACTGCCGCTGCACACTGCATGGACATTTTCAGAGTCTATCCACGATGACTCAAAGATCTTTTTTCTGATTAGTTGTAGCTAAATTAGCCCCCATCATGTTGTATGTATAGTTGGGGTTATTTTTTTTCCAATGTGCATTACTTTACATTTATCCACATTAAATTTCATTTGCCATTTTGTTGCCCAATCACTTAGTTTTGAGAGATCTTTTTGGAGTTCTTCACAGTCTGCTTTGATCTTAACTATCTTGAGCAGTTTAGTATCATCTGCAAACTTTGTCACCTCACTTTTTTCCCCTTTCTCCAGATCATTTATGAATAAGTTGAATAGGATTGGTCCTAGGACTGACCCTTGGGGAACACCAGTAGTTACCCCTCTCCATTCTGAAAATTTACCATTTATTCCTACCCTTTGTTCCCTGTCTTTTAACCAGTTCTCAATCCATGAAAGGATCTTCCCTCTTATCCCATGACAACTTAATTTATGCAAGAGCCTTTGGTGAGGGACCTTGTCAAAGGCTTTCTGGAAATCTAAGTACACTATGTCCACTGGATCCCCCTTGTCCACATGTTTGTTGACCCCTTCAGAGAACTCTAATAGATTAGTAAGACACGATTTCCCTTTACAGAAATCATGTTGACTTTTGCCCAACAATTTATGTTCTTCTATGTGTCTGACAATTTTATTCTTTACGATTGTTTCAACTAATTTCCCCAGTACTGACATTAGACTTACCAGTCTGTAATTGCCGGGATCATCTCTAGAGCCCTTTTTAAATATTGGCGTTACATTAGCTATCTTCCAGTCGTTGGGTACAGAAGCTGATTTAAAGGACATGTTACAAACCATAGTTGTTAGTGCCGCAATTTCACATTTGAGTTCTTTCAGAACTCTGGGGTGAATGCCATCTGGTCCTGGTGACTTGTTACTGTTACGTTTATCAATTAATTCCAAAACCACCTCTAGTGATACATAGCAAGCATCTGTGTGCGACCCCCCCTCTTACAAGTTAAAAACATTTTTTTTTATATATTTAACACAATTATAAATGCTGGAGGCAAAGCGGGGTTTGGGGTGGAGGCTGACAGCTTGTGGCCCCCCCATAATAGCCTCACTACCCCCTGAGGGGTCTCAACCCCCAGCTTGAGAACCCAGGGTTGAGGTTAAGCAGTTAACACATTTCAAGGTGAAGTGGCCTGTTAGCACTTGTCCGGTCGCGCCATCTCACCTGTGTGTGAACACTTCACAAAGCCATCACTCTCTATATCTGACCTGTCTGTCTTCATCCTTAATGGAAACCTGCACAATTCAAGCTGGCGAGCTTAAATTCATAACGTTGCTAGACGCAAAGGCTATATCTACATTACAAAGATAAGTCAACCTATGTTAAGTCGACTTGTAGCCGCTGCATTAATTACTGTGGTGGCTGATGTCCACACGCCCCTCCTGTTGCTGGTGCACGTCCTCTCCAGCTGCGCTTCCACTGACTGAAGAGGGGCAGTGTGGGGGCCTGAGAGCTAGGGCTCGCGGCTCCTTGCAGCTCCCCACTGAGAGTCCGGCTGCCCCCAGCTTGGAACCAGGGGTGAAGCCACCCAGGGCTTCCCTCCGCCAGGGCGATTCACACCCTGAGTCCAGTTGATTGCCATGCTCCCGGTGGGGAGACAGGACCCCAGGGGGCAGCAGGGATCCCAGTGGGGAGCCTGGGTGACAGCCGGGCTTGCAGCGGAGTCCGGGTCGGGAGCCGGCTTCCTTGGAGCCATGAAATTGACAAGAATGACAGCCAACAGCGTATGTAAGGACGTAGTGTCTAAACCAGAGGTGGGCAAACGACGGCTCACGGGCCACATCCGGCCTGTGGGACCATCCTGCCTGGCTCCTGGCCTGGGAGGCTCGCCCCCGGTCCCTCCCCTGCTGTTTCCCTCCCACCCCCATGCAGCCTCAGCTCGCTCCGCCACTGGCGCAATGCTCTGGGCAGGGGGCTGTGAGCTCCTGGGGCAGCGCAGCTGCAGAGCCGCGGCCTGACCCGGTCTCGTGCTGCGTGGTGGCGGCGGCAGCAGTGTGGCCCGGCTCCAGCCATGTGGTGCGGCTGTAATGCTGCCAACCACCGGTGCTCCAGGCAGCGCGGTAAGGGCGCAGGGAGCAGGGGGCATTGGGGTGGTGGTCAGGGGGCGGGGGGGGGGGGGAGGGGGTTGAATGGGGGTAGGGGTCCCGGGGGGGGAGCAGTCAGGAAGGAGGGGGGGTTGGATGGGGCACCAGGGGGCAGTCAGGGGCGCGGGTTCCAGGGGCAGTCAGGGGACAGGGAGAAGGGGTGGTTGGATGGAGCAGGTGTCCCGGGGGGCTGGGGGCATCAGGAATGAGAGAAAGGGTTGGATGGGGCGGTGGGGGTCCAGGGGCAGTCAGGGAGCGGGGGTGTGTGGATGGGGCAGGGGTCCCGAACCGGGGGTTGGATGGGGCAGGAGTCCCGCGGGGGGGAGGGGGGCAGATAGGAGGTGGGGGCTGGGCCACAACCCCCTCCCTAACTGGCCCTCCATACAATTTATGAAACGCGATGCGGCCCTCAGGCCAAAAAGTTTGCCCACCCCTGGTCTAAGCTGACATTGCATCGCTCTAACTACACTGACATAAGTCCTACGCCTCTCAAGGTAGTTTATGATGTCAGCATAGCAGGGGAGTTACATTGGTGGGAGGAACATTTCAGTGTTTACAGCTCCATTGTTTCCTCAACAAAAGCTGACTTGTCAACAAAACTGTGGTGTAGACAAGGCCTAAAAATTATGGACTGAGCAGAGAGAGTGGATTTATGGCTTATTACAGTGATCTATAACCCCTCCTTTTCCCCCCTTGCCTGGAGAGGTGTTAATGGGTCACTTCACCTTGAATGGTCCCTTGAAATATGTATTAACTATTTATGCTAAACAATCTGTTCCACCTCGTATGTAGCTGTGACAGTGAACACATTTCCTAGACCTGAAGAACAGCTCAAAAATTTCTCTCTCTCCCCTCAAAGTTGGTTCAATAAAAGATATTATCTCACCCACCTTGTGTGTCTAATGTACAGGTAAAGTGCGAGTCAGTCGCCTTGTACAAGGGAAAGAAGTGTCGGTCCCCCTCTTTGTGTTTGTACTATGACAACATCTAGAGTCTCTAGCAGATTGGCACCCTGTTGTTGACTGACTTGTGCACACACCCACTCCAGTCCCAATCCTGCAAAATGATGCATGTAGGAGAACCGTGCCTGCTGCATGGAGCCCTATTCAAGGTCAGAGGGGTCAGTTTAGGTGCAGAATTTTTGAAGCTCGGGGCCTAAGTATGCAAGCCAGTCAAAGGTCTGAAAGAGGAAATCGTGTTCATTTTACAGATGAGACTGAGGCTCGGGGAGAGCAGGAACAAGGAGTAATGGTCTCAAGTTGCAGTGGGGGAGGTTTAGGTTGGATATAAGGAAAAATGTTTTCACTAGGAGGGTGGTGAAGCACTGGAATGGGTTACCTAGGGAGGTGATGGAATCTCCTTCCTTAGAGGTTTTTAAGGTCAGGCTTGTCAAAGCCCTGGCTGGCATGATTTAGTTGGGGATTAGGTCCTGTTTTGAGAAGGGGGTTGGACTAGATGACCTCCTGAGGTCCCTCCCAACCCTGATATTCTATGATTCCAGGTAGCCTGGGGTCTCTTAGGGAATTTGGCACAGCTAAGATTTGAACTCAGATCTCCTGTGTTCTAGTCCTGCACCTTAAGAGATCCTCCTTCCTTTCCCAGTTTCCCTCAGAGTGTTACCAGAAATAAATTTGTAAATGTTTTCTCTTGGGTGAAAGTACAGCATGGCCTAATCGTACTCTCTGTCTGGGAGCTTTCCCTAATCAACTTAAATGTACCAAGATCCGCACTGTAGAAGCCAAGGGAGGATGGAGGTGAGAGCTTGTAGTGGCAGAGAGATGCTACCGGAGTTGGGAGTGTAGAGGGAAGGGCTCAGAGAGGAGAAATGGTGGAGCAGACAACCCCTTCTAGGCACTTGAAGATAAGATGCCAACTGAAGAGCTGGGTACAACAGAAAGAAGGCCCCAAGTCAGAAAGGAGTGTGTTGTGTGCAGAGGAAAGGAGGCAGGGGAGGCACAGAGCAAATGGAAATCTGCAATTCCGGAGACCAGAAGGGAGGATTCAGTAGTTGAGATGGTGTTGGCTCCCCGTTCTCGCTCATGGTGGGAGATCTTCAGTAAGCCCAGCCTGCTCCTGTCCCCTCTGCTGCTCCCGAGCTAGCCTGCTGTTGATCGTTGCCCTTGGTGGATGGTCAGTTTGTGCCTAGCTGCAGTTTGATCTGATCGGCTTTAAATACTGGCTACAGCAGCTGTCCTGGCGGTGGGCAGATGAGACTCTCCCCCAGCCTAGCCCCTTCTCGCGGAGCTGCTCGATGCTCGATTCATATTCGCTAGGTGACCTGCAGCCTGGCTGGAGCTAAGCTGGCCCTGCCCTTACTCCTCATGCTGAGAGCAGGAGAGGAGGGGTTTGGGGGAAGGTGCTAACCGTTGACCAGTTTCTAATCCCGTCATTCCCAAGGAGGGCTTGCTGCAACTCTTACCTTCTGGATCTTAGCCGTGACCACTCATTAGTTTGCTTGTGTCTGAGCCATGGGCACTACTGGAGCCCAAGTGTTGTGTTGCAGTCAGTGCCCTCATGTGGACGCCGTCAGTCACGAGAGGACTGAGGTGGTGCCATCCTGCCTCCAGGCTGAGGGCGGTCACAGGATCCACTGGGGCCGGAGGTGGGTGGGCAGAGCTATGACCCCAGCTGGTGATTCGTTCTCTACGCTCTCCACTGCCGCCTTTGAGCCTGACCCAGCCGCTGCAATCTGCCTGCCTGACCCTCGTGTCTGCTGTCTCCTAAATTCCATGCACCCCACCAAGCCCCTGCTCATACCCGTCATCCTTTCGCCGGCCGCACTCCCCCAGGCTGACGGGCGCTTAGACCTCCAGCTCTTTCCCTTTTCGCTGCAGGTCCAGGCAGATGGCTGTTTCCCTGGTGAGCTTCTGTTGTAAACTTGAGTGGATCTATTTTTACTCTCAACTTTTCCCAAATTCATGTTCGTCATCTCCCATGGTGCTTCTATGGCCACGTCAGCCTAGAATCTGAGTGCCTCACAATCTGTAATGTATTTATTCTTGCAGCAGGTAGGCAGTGCTGTTATCCCCATTGTACAGATGGAGAACTAAGGCACAGCGGCTAAGTGATGTGCCTAGGGTCACTTAAGAATGTGGCTGAGCAGGGAATTGAGCTTGGGTCTTCTAAGTGTATGTCCTAACCACTGGGCCATCCTTCCTCTCAGTGCTTCTTAACCCACCTGTTCTTCTCTGCTGGCAAGAGGTTTGGAGTTGAGCATCGACAAAGAGCCACAAAGTCTAATGGAAACAGCAGTGTTGCCCAGACTCTCTGTTGAGTAAATCTGATTTCATGAAGTCACTCTGGTGCTGTCATTTCCTCCTATCTCTGTGCCTTTGTCCTATTCCCCCCCTCGCCTTCCCCTGTTGTTTAATTTAGATCAAGTTCTTCTGAGCACATACAGTCAGAGCTTTCATCATCTGGAGGCCAGAAGGGACCATTTTGCTCACTTAGTTTGACCGCTTTCATAACATGGGCCCAGATAATCTCCTCCAGTAATTTTTCAGTCAAGCCCATTACTTGTGTTGGAACTATCGCAGCTCTGTTAGAAAGGCATCAGCCTTAATAGAGAGACTGCAAATGAGGGAGACTCCACCTCGTCCCATGGTAAATTGTTCCAATGGAAAATTATCCTCACTGTGAAAAATTTGCACTTTATTTCTAATCTTTTATATGGTGCCACATAAATACTATGGGACACAACTCCTGAGCCACACCTGCTCTGGGCTTTGACATGAGGCAGTGGAGCTAACGGAGGCATGATTTGCTCAGGCACAGTGGTTGGAGCATGCTGCCAATAAACCACTGATGGGGCCTCACTTTTGCATCAACTCAGGTATGCAATTGGGTGTGCAAATATCCATGTGTGTGACATACATGTGCACTTAGCTTGTTTGCGACAAGGGTGTAAATAGGCAGTCGGAGGTGTATCTGGTTACTTTCATGCCCGGTGCCAGCCATTTGTGATCAGAGGATGTGTAAATCATGCTTGAAGTCCACACTGTGTCAGTGCAAGGCCTATGTACCACTTACAGCTCCTGAAAAGCTGCCATTGCGTGTGTCTCTCTTTGAGCTGATGCTCCTTAATTTACTGACAAAAAAAACCCGCACTGCTGCCCGGTACTGCTGCCAGCCCCAAAGCAGCTGTGGAAGAAAGAGATGGTCTTTTTTTCCCAAGGATTCTTTTCTGCTTCTTTTCCCTTTAATAATGACAGGTTTCAGAGTAGCAGCCGTGTTAGTCTGTATCTGCAAAAAGAACAGGACTACTTGTGGCACCTTAGAGACTAACACATTTATTTTACCTTTAGTCCTTTTGTTAGTCTCTAAGGTGCCACAAGTACTCCTGTTCTTTTTCCCTTTAAAATAGCTTTGCATTTTTAAAATGTCCTTGGTTCTTGCCGTTAAAGATGCGGAGAGAGTCAAGAAGTGGCCAACGGGAAATAGGGAAATACCCACACACAATCCCCACCCTCCCTGCACAAAACTCCCATCCTTATGGAAAAGGAGATTGACCCCAAAGAGAAGACCATGACTGCCCAGTGTCCCTTAATTAAGCAGAATATTTCCCCCATCATTTAAGTTAAAACTCAACAGTGCAGCATAAAGCACTGTTGCATGATGATTACTATTTAATACGTATATTGCTATAGCATCCAGAAGTTTCAGTAAGGATTGGGGCCCTGTTGTGGTGGGTGCTATACAGATGCTGTGCCAGTTTTGTCCCTAGTGTAGCTTCAGGTGGCTAGCATGGCTTCTTACAATTCTGAATAGTGGAGGTGGCTAATTTAGTAACACCAAGCACTGATTTCATAGAATATCAGGGTTGGAAGGTACCTCAGAAAGTCATCTAGTCCAACCCCCTCCTCAAAGCAGAATCAATCCCCAACTTTTTTTTTTTTTTTTGCCCCATATCCCTAAATGGCCCCCTTAAGGATTAAACTCACAACCCTGGGTTTAGCAGGTCAATGCTCAAACCACTGAGCTATCCCTCCAGCCCCAGACCTGCAAAAACCGGACCTGGAAAAACTGAACGCTCTCCTATTAGGTCCACCAGAGTGGCTTAGAAGGAAATGAAATACAACCCCAGTCAAATGCAAAGGCGAGGTAATACAGCTCCTGGTTACACAGAACACACTCGACATACTGTTTTGACTCTCGAACCATGAAACGTTCTCTTCCTCCCACTCACAGGACGTTGGAAGGCCTTTTAAAACGCGGAATTATGCAGCCCGCAGTCTAGGTCCCTGCTGCATTGAGACTGACCGGCTGCCTAGTAACAGTTCTGCTTTCAGCCAACACGTCAAGCGCGGTTTTACAGAGTTCTAGAGCCTGTGTCGGCAACGCTAGGAACCTGTCTGTGCCTTACCGTCGAAGATGATCCTATTCTACATTTAACTAATCGGCGTGGAGGCTCTCTGGGCCTTGGGTCTCAGCCACATGCTGATTGTAAAGACCCCAGCAAATGTTGGCAGCTGTGTAAATAAAAACAACAGGCAGAGCTGCTCCAGGGCCTTGCACACAGTAAGGAACGGTGTGCTGGTTCCGGGAAGGGGTCCTGACATCACTGCGTGCTCGACGGGCGCCATCCCAGAGCGTCCCTGTACACGCGTCACTGGGCTGCTGTGTAGAGCGATGGCAGCTTGGTGCATCGGTGTGATCAGACGTATGGTCTGTCAGCTCAGAGTCTCAATGCGTGGATGAGACGATGGTGCAGAGAAGAGGGGTTTACATTCATTAGGAACTGGGGAAACTTTTGGGATGGGGGGAGCCTATGCAGGATGGGCTCCACCTAAACCAAAGTGGAACCAGGCTGCTGGCACTAAACATTAAAAAGGTTGTAGAGCAGTTTTGAAACTAGGAGATGGGGGAAAGTCGACTGCTGCAGAGGAGCATGTGGCTCGGACAGAGACTTCTCTTAGAGGAGAGTCTAATGATAGAGAATCTCCAGGTTCTAGTCAGGAGCAGAGGATGGAGGAGGATAATGTAAGGGTGTGACAATGCGGTTCTGGTGGAACCCAACTGAGAGTGCCAACTCAGGACAAATTGCTCNTTGCAACAATGATCTATATGGTCCCAGATTATATCAATAACGTCACAAAGGGCCAGATCAGATGATAAACATTCACATAAAAAAGAATCTAACACATCAGAAAATGGCAGACAAATAAACAGTGACAAGTTTTTAAAGTGCTTGTACACAAATGTTAGAAGTCTAAATAATAAGATGGGTGAACTAGAGTGCTTTGTGATAAAGGAGGATATTGATATAATAGGCATCACAGAAACCTGGTGGACTGAGAGCAATCAATGGGACACAATCATTCTGGGGTACAAAATATATCGGAAGGACAGAACAGGTCGTGCTGGTGGGGAAGTGGCACTATATGTGAAAGAAAATGTAGAATCAAATGAAGTAAAAATCTTAAGTGAATCCACATGTTCCATAGACTCTCTATGGATAGAAATTTCATGCTCTAATAAGAATATAACATTAGGGATCTATTATAGACCACCTGACCAGGACAGCGATAGTGATGATGAAATGCTAAGGGAAATTAGAGAGGCTATCAATATTAAGAACCCAATAATAGTGGGGGATTTCAATTATCCCCATATTGACTGGAAACATTTCACTTTAGGACAAAATGCAGAGATAAAATTTCTCGATACTTTAAATGACTGCTTCATGGAGCAGCTGGTACGGGAACCCACAAGGGGAGAGGCAACTCTAGATTTAGTCCTGAGTGGAGCGCAGGAGCTGGTCCAAGATGTAACTATAACAGGACCGCTTGGAAATAGTGACCATAATACAATAGCGTTCAACATACCTGTGGTGGGAAGAAAATCTCAACAGCCCAACGCTGTGGCATTTAATTTAAAAAAGGGGGAACTATGCAAAAATGAGGGGGTTAGTTAAACAGAAGTTAAAAAGTACAGTGACTAAAGTGAAATCCCTGCAAGCTGCAGGGCACTTTTTAAAGACACCATAATGGAGGCCCAACTTCAATGTATACCCCAAATTAAGAAACACAGTAAAAGAACTAAAAAAGAGCCACCGTGGCTTAACAACCATGTAAAAGAAGCAGTGAGAGATAAAAAGACTTCCTTTAAAAAGTGGAAGTCAAATCCTAGTGAGGTACATAGAAAGGAGCATAAACGCTGCCAAATTAAGTACAAGAATGTAATAAGAAAAGCCAAAGAGGAGTTTGAAGAATGGCTAACCAAAAACTCCAAAGGTAATAACAAAATGTTTTTTAAGTACATCAGAAGCAGGAAGCCTGCTAAACAACCAGTGGGGCCCCTGGATGATCGAGATACAAAAGGAGCGCTTAAAGACGATAAAGTCATTGCGGAGAAACTAAATGGATTCTTTGCTTCAGTCTTCACGGCTGAGGATGTTAGGGAGATTCCCAAACCTGAGCCGGCTTTTGTAGGTGACAAATCTGAGGAACTGTCACAGATTGAAGTGTCACTAGAGGAGGTTTTGGAATTAATTGATAAACTTCACATTAACAAGTCACAAGGACCAGATGGCATTCACCCAAGAGTTCTGAAAGAACTCAAATGTGAAGTTGCGGAACTATTAACTAAGGTTTCTAACCTGTCCTTTAAATTGGCTTCTGTACCCAATGACTGGAAGTTAGCTAATGTAACGCCAATATTTAAAAAGGGCTCTAGGGGTGATCCCGGCAATTACAGACTGGTAAGTCTAACGTTGGTACCGGGCAAATTATCGAAACAATAGTTAAGAATAAAATTGTCAGACACATAGAAAAACATAAACTGTTGAGCAATAGTCAACATGGTTTCTGTAAAGGGAAATCGTATCTTACTAATCTATTAGAGTTCTCTGAAGGGGTCAATAAACATGTGGACAAGGGGGATCCAGTGGACATAGTGTACTTAGATTTCCAGAAAGCCTTTGAGAAGGTCCCTCACCAAAGGCTCTTAAATAAAGTAAGTTGTCATGGGATAAAAGGAAAGGTCCTTTCATGGACTGAGAACTGGTTAAAAGACCGGGAACAAAGGGTAGGAATTAATAGTAAATTCTCAGAATGGAGAGAGGTAACTAGTTGTGTTCCCCAAGGGTCAGTCCTCGGACCAATCCTATTCAACTTATTTATAAATGATCTGGAGAAAGGGGTAAACAGTGAGGTGGCAAACTTTGCAGATGATACTAAACTGCTCAAGATAGTTAAGACCAAAGCAGACTGTGATGAACTTCAAAAAGATCTCACAAAACTAAAAAGAACAGGAGTACTTGTGGCACCTTAGAGACTAACAAATTTATTAGAGCATAAGCTTTCGTGGGCTACAAGTACTCCTGTTCTTTTTGAAATCCATGGAGGCAAGGCATTATAGGCTCGTGAAGCATTATAAATGTTAAGTATTGCACTACATGCCAGGTTCCAGCTGAAACAAAACTTTCTGCTATCTACGTCTCAAATGGAATTTTTATTTTTAAAAAGTTAACATACTTCTTGCTACAGCTACATGACTATGACACAGAACAGGATATAAAGAACAATAAGAACTTAAATGAATTATGTTGAAACAAACACTGCATAAGCTTCAAAAAGCCTACAGATTTATAAATTGCAACAGACAATCAGAGGATCTGAAATCCAAGGATAACAGCCTATTTCTCTCTTATGAAAATGCTTCTTTTGTCTCTAAAGAGGGAGGGAAGATTTTCATATGTAAGAACCCCTAGAAAACAATGCCATGGGAAAAAGTGGAAAGCAGATATATTAAACTTCAGACAGCAAGCTGTTCTATATGAATGTATTGGGCTCCCCAAGGTCTGAATTTGATAAACATACGCTGAGGACTAAAAGGAAATTTGGTGGACTTCGTACTG
>NC_048298.1:338322017-338412508 GCF_013100865.1 Trachemys scripta elegans
AGTGAGGTGGCAAAGTTTGCAGATGATACTAAACTGCTAAAGATAGTTAAGTCCAAAGCAGACTGTGAAGAACTCCAAAAAGATTTCACAAAACTAAGTGATTGGGCAACAAAATGGCAAATGAAATTTAATGTGGATAAATGTAAAGTAATGCACATTCGAAAAAATAACCCCAACTATACATACAATATGATGGGGGCTGATTTAGCAACAACAAATCAGGAAAAAGATCTTGGAGTCATCGTGGATACTTCTCTGAAGATGTCCACGCAGTGTGCAGAGGCGGTCAAAAAAGCAAACAGGATGTTAGGGTTCATTAAAAAGGGGATAGAGAATAAGACTGAGAATATATTATTGCCCTTATATAAATCAATGGTACGCCCTCATCTCGAATACTGCGTACAGATGTGCTCTCCTCATCTAAAAAAAGATATACTGGCACTAGAAAAGGTTCAGAGAAGGGCAACTAAAATGATTAGGGGTTTGGAACGGGTCCCATATGAGGAGAGATTAAAGAGGCTAGGACTCTTCAGCTTGGAAAAGAGGAGACTAAGGGGGGATATGATAGAGGTATATAAAATCATGAGTGATGTGGAGAAAGTGGATAAGGAAAAGTTATTTATTCCTTCCCATAATACAAGAACTAGGGGTCACCAAATGAAATTAATAGGCAGCAGGTTTAAAACAAATACAAGGAAGTTCTTCTTCACGCAGCGCACAGTCAACTTGTGGAACTCCTTACCTGAGGAGGTTGTGAAGGCTAGGACTATAACAGGGTATAAAAGAGAACTGGATAAATTCATGGTGGTTAAGTCCCTTAATGGCTATTAGCCAGGATGGGTAATGAATGGTGTCCCTAGCCTCTGTTTGTCAAAGGATGGAGATGGATGGCAGGAGAGAGATCACTTGATCATTGCCTGTTGGTCCACTCCCTCTGGGGCACCTGGCATTGGCCACTGTTGGTAGACAGGATACTGGGCTAGATGGTCCTTTGGTCTGACCCGGTACGGCCGTTCTTATGTTCTCTGAAGGTCCCAATCTTGCAAGGCGCTGAGTGCCTCCAGCTCCCAGCACGGTCACGGGGAGTTGAAGGTGCTCGGCTTCTGCAGAGGAACGATCCCTCTGTTACCAGTTACACGTCTATCCTCCAATGTCTTCTGCGGTAGCTCCCAGGGCCTGTTTCTTTGCGGCGGAGGGCAGAGCCTTGTCATCCCGAGCAGGGAACGCCTCATGTGGCTCAGCACCGGCGACATGCCTTCTCCCGAAGGACCTCAGGACACGCTGCTTGATCTCTTTCGTCCTCATGCCATAGATGATGGGGTTGACGGTGGATGGGAGTAGCAGGTAGATGCAGCTCAGCAGGTTATGCACGTCCTGCGAGATGGCCTGGCCAGCCCGGTACACGATAGAGGAGGAGAGGAAGGAAGAGTACATGAAAAACATCATCAGCAGCTGGGTGCTGCAGGTGTGGAAGGCTTTCCGCCGTAGGCTGCCTGAGGCGATTTGCAGGGCTGTGTGGACGATGGAGGCGTACGAGGCCAGGATACAGACGGTATCGAAGAGGAGGATGACGGCTCCCACCACCATGCCCAAGATGCTGTTGCAGGACGTGCTGCTGCAGGCCAGACTCACCAGGGCTATGTGCTCACATGCGAAATGCTGGATAACGTTGGACTGGCAGAAAGGCAGCCTGGAGGCTAGAACGACCATGGGGCAGACCACGGAAATGCCACGGATCAGGGCAGCGAGGGTCAGCATCGCCAACAGGCGCTTGGACATGATGTTCATGTAGTGCAGCGGCTTGCAGATGGCGACGTACCTGTCCAGCGCCATCATCAGGAGAACAGAAGAGTCCATTCCAATCATCAGGTAGATGAAGAACATCTGGGCCAGGCAGCCGGGCAAGGAGACATGGCTGGAATGGAACAAGAAGGCCAGCAACATCTGGGGCATGATGGCGTTGGTGCTGCAGAGCCCCACGGCAGAGAGAAGTGAGATCAGTAGGTACATGGGGGAGTGCAGGCTCTCCTCCACCTGGATGGTGTAGATAACAATGCAATTTGCCACCACATTCACCAGGTAAAGGAGGAAGAACGGAATGAAGAGGAGAGGGTGAAACTCCTGCAGCCCAGAGAATCCGAGCAGGATGAAATCTGTGTAGGAGACATTCCCGTCTGGGCTTCGTGTCTCTCCTGCCATGCTAGGGCTGGGCGCTGAGGGGATCGCAGAGCTCTGACGGGAAGGATGTCACCTTTCTAGGTTAGAATTTTTCTGGCAAGTTATAATGGCTACAGAATGAATGGCTGGTTTGCAGAGCGGGTCTGTCTCTTTATAATGCGCCCATGCCTGTGGTATCTCAGCCCCAGTATCCTGACAACATTATTAGTATTAGATCCAGAGATTACTTACAGTCCTTTAATAGTCCCTGTCAAGATGTAAAGTGTCCAGAGAGGCTCTGAGAAACACTGCTGAGATGATTCTGATCCAGCTCGCCTGGCCAGGGCAGCGAGGAGTCGGTCTTTAGTTCATGCGTCTGACGAAGTGGGCATTCACCCACGAAAGCTTATGCTCTAATACATCTGTTAGTCTTAAAGGTGCCACAGGACTCTCTGTTGTCTTTAGTTCAGGCACTGAGTGAAAGGAGCTGAAGCACTCAAGGTATTTATGCTCCTCTTGGAAACCCCTGTGGAGCTGATGTCACTATACCTGAATCAGAGACGTACGAGGCTTGGGCTCTGTATGGCACAGGCATGTAGCAATTCTCCATCCCATCCAGCGTCAGTGGTTTTATAACAACAACGCCTTGGCCATTAGAAATGGCTGTCCTCTGTTGCAGACTGGTTTGTTATTGTAAGGTTGCGTCTGGGCCCTGGTGTGCTGACGCCACTGCTGATCGTGCTGAGCAATACGGATATAATCATAGACGTGTGGAGCTGGAAGGGGCCTCAAGAGGTCATCTAGTCCAGCCCCCTGTGTTGAGGCAAGAGCAAGTAAATCTAGAGACAGGGGTTTGTCCAACCTGGTCTTACAAACCTCCAGTGACGGGGATTCCACAACCTCCCTTGGACGCCTGTTGCAGAACTTAACTCCCCTGAGAGTTAGAAAGATTTTTTTAATTCTAACCTGAATCTCCCTTGTTGCAGATTAAGCCCATTACTTCTAGTCCATACTTCAGTGGACATGGAGAACAATTGATCATGGTCCTCTTTAGAACAGCCCTTAACGTATTTGAAGACTATAGGCTGGTCCCCCCTCAGTCTTCTTTTCTCAAAACTAAACATGCCCAGTTTTTTAAACCTTTCCTCATAGGCCAGATCTTCAACACCATTTATCATTTTTGTTGCTCTTCTCTGGACTCTCTCCAGTTTGTCTCCATCTTTCCTAAAGTGTGGTGCCCAGGACTAGATGCAGGACACCAGGTGCTGCAGGCTGACTGTGCATTGTGTGAAGACGTACTTCCTTTTGTTTGTTTTAAAGCTTCTGTCTATTAATTTCATCCAGGGTTGCCAGGTGTCCGGTTTTCACACTGGCGGCTCCAGTCGGCACTGCCGACTGGGCCGTTAAAAGTCCGGTTAGCGGTGCAGTGGGGGCCCAGGGCTAAGGCAGGATCCCTGCCTGCTCTAGCTTTGCACGGCTCCCAGAAGTGGCCACCAGATCCTGGTGGCCTGTAGGTTCATGGGCGGCCAGGGAAGCTTCGCACGCTGCCCCCACCCCAAGTACATAAGAACATAAAAACGGCCCTACTGGGTCAGACCAAAGGTCCATTTAGCCCAGTATCCTGTCTTCTGACAGTGGCCAATGCCAGGTTCCCCCAGAGTGAATGAACAGAACCGGTAATCATCAAATGATCCATCCCCTGTCGCCCATTCCCAGATTCTGGCAAACAGAAGCTAGGGACACCATCCCTGTCCATCCTGGCTAATAGCCATTGATGGACCTATCCTCCATGAATTTATCTAGTTCTTTTTTGAACCCTGTTATAGTCTTGGTCTTCACAACATCCTCTGGCAAGGAGTTCCACAGGTTGACTGTGTGTTCAGTACCAGCTTTGCAGCTCCTATTGGCTGGAAACCGTGACCAATGGAGCTGCAGGGGGAGGTGCCTGTGGGCGCAAAGGCAGTGCTCACTGCACAGAGCCACCTGACTGCCCATGCGCCTAGAGGCCACAGGGACCTGGCAGCTTCTTCCTCAGAGCCACAGTAAGTGCTGCCAGGACCCCGCACCCCCCATACCCCAACCCCCTGGCCCAGCCCAAGCCCCTTTCTGAACCCCAAACCCCTCATCCGCAGCCCCACCCCGAGCCAGAGCCCTCGCACATCCCCTGCAACCCAACCCCCTGCCCCATCCCAGAGTCCCCTCCCACACCCCAAACCCCTCATCCCAGGCCCCATCCCAGAGCCCCCCCCCCCAGCCGGAGCCTTCCCCCCCCCCCACCCCAGCCCCCTGCCCCAGCCTGCAGCCCCCTCCTGCACCCCAAAGCCCTCATCCCCAGTACCACCCCAGAGCCCACACCCCCAGCTGGAGCCTTCACCGCCCTGCACCCCAAACTCCTGTCCCAGCCTGGAGCCCCCTCCTGCACCCCAAAGCCTGCACCCCCAGTTAGAACCCTCAGCCCGTCCCGCACCCAAATCCCCTGCCTCAGACCAGTGAAAGTGAGTGAGGGTGGGGAAGAGTGAGCAACAGAGGGAGGGGCCTCAGAGAAGGGGTGGGGCCTCAGAGAAGGGGTGGGACCTCAGAGAAGGGGCAGGGCAGGGACGGGGCACGGGTGTATGGTTTTGTGTGATTACAAGGTTGACAATCCTAATTTCATCAGGTATCTTCTAGTTTTTGTGTTATGTGAAGGGGTAAATAACACTTCCTTATTCACTTTTTCCACAACACTCATGATTTTATAGGCCTCTATCATATATCCCCTTAGTTGTCTCTTTTCCAAGCTGAACAATCCCTGTCTTTTTAATCTCTCCTCATATGGAAGCTGTTCCATACCCCTAATCAGTTTTGCTGCCCTTCTCTGTACCTTGACAAATTATAATATATCTTTTTTGAGATGGGGTGATCAGAACTTCATGCAGTGTTTAAGGTGTGGGCGTACCATGGATTTCTATAGTGGCATTACGATACTTTCTCTCCTTTATTATATTTTCAACCAATTTGCCTGGTGTTGAAGTTAGGCTTACTGGTCTGTAATTGCCAGGATTGCCTCTGGAGCCTTTTTAAAAAACCAGGTGTTGCATTAGCTGTCCTCCTGTCATCTGGTGCAGAAGCTGCTTGAAGTGATAGGTTACATACCCCAGTTAGTAGTTCTGACATTAGATATTTGAGTTCCTTCAGAACTCCTGGGTGAATCCCATCTGGTCCTGGTGACTTATAACTGCTTAATTTATCAATTTGTTCCAAAATCTCCTCTACTGACACCTCAATCTGGGACAGTTCCTCAGATTTGTCACCTACAAAGAATGGCTCAGGTGTGGGAATCTCCCTCACATCCTCTGCAGAGAAGACCGATGCAAAGAATTCACTTAGCCTCAACACAACAGCCTCATCTTCCTTGCGTGCTCCTTTAGCACCTCAATTGTCCACTGGCCCCACTGACTGTGTGGCAGGCTTCCTGCTTCTGAGGTACTTACAATATTTTTTTGCTGTGTTTAGTTTGTGTGTCTCTAGCTAGTTGCTCTTCAAATTGTTCTTGGTTTGCTTTCTTATACTGTTATACCTGACTTGCCAGAGTTTATGCTCCTTTTTATTGTTCTTACTAGGATGTGAGCTCCAGTTTTTAAATGATGTCTTTGTGTCTCTAACCACCTCATTTATTCCACTGTTTAGCCACGGTGGCATTTTTTTTTGGTCCTCTTACTGTTTTTATTCATGGTGATTATATTTAGTTTTACTAATATCAAGATAACAAACTACCAAGCTTTAAATGTCAAGCTACGGCACATCTACAGCACTGCTCCATCCACGAGGCAAAGATGGAAACAGGTTGCTTTGGCATGCTTTGTACTTGACAACGCCATGCTGGCTGTTCCTTACAACCTATTATCCTTGAGGTGCTTGCAAATTGATTGTTCAGTAATTTGTTCCAGTATCTTTCCAGGTATTGAAGTCATGCTGAGTGGTCTATAATCCTCTGGATCCGTTTTGTTCCCTTTTTTAAAGATAGGTGTTAGGTTTGCCCTTCTCCAGTCCTCTGGGACCTCACATGCCCTGCATGAGTTCTCAAAGATAATTGCTAATGGTTCAAGATTGCTTCAGCTAGTTTTTTAAGTACGGTAGGGTGAATTTAGTCAGGCCGTACCAACTTGAATACATCTAATTTAGCTAAATATTCTTTAACTTGTTCTTTCCCTATTTTGGCTTGTGCTCCTTCCGGGTACCCCCCTATTAAATGTGTTGAGTATCTGGTCACAATTAACCTTTTTGGTGAAGACTGAAGCAAAACAGACATTAAACACTTCAGCCTTCTTGATGTCAGCAGTTATTAGCTCTCCTTTCCCCACTAAGTAGAGGACCTGCACTTTCTTTCATCTTCATCTTCCTCTTGCTCCTAATGCATTTAAAGCAGTGGTTCTCAAAGCCGGTCCGCCGCTTGTTCAGGGAAAGCCCCTGGCGGGCCGGGCTGGTTTGTTTACCTCCTGCGTCCACAGGTTCGGCCAATTGCAGCTCCCACTGGCCGCGGTTCGCCGATCCAGGCCAATGGAGGCTGCGGGAAGGGCGGCCAGCACATCCCTCGGCCCGCGTCGCTTCCTGCAGCCCCCATTGGCCTGGAGCGGCGAACCGCAACCAATGGAAGCCGTGATCGGCCGAACCTGTGGACGTAGCAGGTAAACAAACCGGCCCGGCCCGCCAGGGGCTTTCCCTGAACAAGTGGTGGACCGGCTTTGAGAACCACGGCTCTACAGAACCATTATTCCTGAGTCTCACCATTCCTCTGCTCCCTAGCTGTGAAACCCACTGGGAAACCGTGTGTCTCTCCATCGCCCTCTAGTGTCAGGTCCACATAGAATGCAACAGTCTTCAACTGCTACCAGTTACTGTGTTAGCTCAAATAGTGTAGGACAGAGTGGTGGAGCTAAAGCTCCCAACGTGGGGGTCCATGTGATGACGTTTTTGTTTTTTTTCAAATTATATATTTTTAAAACACTTAAGAAGTTGCATAAAATCCCCCCTTATAGTTGAAGTAACATTCTGTGGAAAAAATAGTGTGTAACATAATGCATATGCGCAAGGGAGCTGAATTAACATTCCACGGACAATCCTAATTCTTAATCTTTGAGTGCTTGACTTCGCCATCTTAACATTCTTTTAATAGCAGTTTTTTGGCAGAAGCTGGGAATGGGCGACAAGGGATGGATCACTTGATAATTGCCCTGTTCTGTTCATTCCTCTGGGGCACCTGGCACTGGCCACTGTTGGAAGACAGGACACTGGGCTAGATGGACCATTAGTTTGACCAAGTATGGCCGTTCTTATGTTCTTATGTTTTAATATGTATAGACATTTTCAAGTTATTTCCTGATAATTATAGATGAGGTCAGTATCCATTGTTCTGAGACGTCTATATAATAAAAGCAGCGTCTGTGTAATCGATCGATTAGATCGATCGATCACTGGCTATTGGCATGTGAGCAGAGGGTATTTTGTATGGTTCGTAAAGCCATAGTTTCAATAAAGTTGTTGCTAAGCCCTGAAAGTGGCTTCCTGCATGCAGCAATTAGCACCTACTATTTCCACATGCCCTTCCCATCATTCTTAACTGGCTGACTTTGGTGGGAGGGGGGTGTTGAAGGACGAGGTTGTTTGGTGTAGAAGGGACAGTGAGGATGAGCATGCGGAGATGCTGCCCAAGGAAAGGACAAGGCTGGCATCAGTGCTGGAGCGGAGGGAGCAGCCGGCAATGTGAAAAGAGACGAGAGCGCAGAGCCGGGACGGGCCTGGAAGGGAAGGACAAGAAGTGTGACCTGGAAACAGAGGTTGGGGAAGGATTGATGGGGGGAGGGGCGATATGGGCAGCATGACAGCAACACAAGAGCCCTTTTTAACCGACTCGCCTGCCCTCCTGCATAACACTGACCACAGAGCCTCACCCAGCGGTTCCTGCATCAAGCCCAGGACTTTTGGGTGAGCCAGAGCATTTCTTCCAGCATCGAGACGCCTCCCCCAGGCCTTGGGAGCTTGTTCCAATGGTTAGTTCCCCTCCTTGTTAAAAATCTGTCAGGTTTCAGGTCCCAAGCTGGACGGGCACAAATGGGAGATGGTAGCCCAGGGCAAATCCAGCAGGGTGCTGGTCCCTTAGAACCCCCTGCAACTCTACGAGGACTAAGAGCAAAGTGGTCCCTCGCTGCTCTCCTCTTCTCAAACACATGTAAAGCAGGAGATGCCCAGCACCATCCGTGTCCTTCACCATGTGGTCAGAACACCAAACTCAAGTGTGCGATTTTAAGGGGAAATATGAAAAGGAGATTTGGTTTCTTTGTGTTTGGTTTTTGGTGCCACCACTGGCCTCTGCCACTCTCGGCTCCTGACCGGGCACCTGTCCTTCCTCTCTCGTGAGGGCAGCGTGTGCACGTGGCAGTCTCCTGCCCAGTCAGTCTGCACAGACGGCTCCGTCCCCGAGTGGATGCCACAGGCAGAGAAACCTTCGCACTGCGCGTCATCTGCACAGCAGAACGGGTACCTGGTAGGCCAGGGGACCTATGGAGCAACGCAACGTGCTCCCCGTCAGCCCATGGGAGGGCTGGTCAAGAGCCCACCAAAGTCAGTGGGACTTGCCTCCCCCACACCTTTGCAGTCATCTTAACCAAACCCGGGAGGTGCGATACAGGGAGACTTTGGCCAGCGCATCTGTGCCAAGTAATGGTGTCTGGAGCGCAGGGGAGTTGGCAGCCGGCCCTCCACCAAGGCGGCTCTGACAATCTCCCCAGCAGCGGGCCCAGTTCTTTCTCCCTGGCCTTCACCAGCCCAGAAGGAGCTGGCTCTGAAGCACAAGTTGATGGTTGGGGGGGGGTCCAAACCCCTCAGGACGGTGGGCTGGTGGTTAGAGTGTGACCCAAAGCTTCAGGAGTCCCTGCTCTGCTGCCCGCTCCCTGTGTGACCTCGTCACCGCACGGAGCTTCCCTGGGGCTCAGTTGCCCATCTGTACAATGGGGATGAGCACCTGGCCCTCCCTGACGGGGGTGTTGTGAGGCGCTCAGCTACTGCAGTGATGAGGAGCCGATAAATACCCGAGCTAGCTACTGTCGCAGAGAGTGGCATGGACTGAAACGCTGGCAGGAAAGCTTTGGGGCTGTTCCCCCGAGGGCCTGCCCTGCTCTCACTGAGCTAGATAGCTCTGGCCGGACGGGAGCCGCCTTACCCACAAAGAAGGCATTTCCTGCCAGGAGCAGAGGCTGCTGGGATTCTCCTGCTCGGGGCACTTATCTGCCACTTGAGGTTTTGAGGTGGCCAAGAATGTGCTGCCCTCTCTCTGCACCCGCTGCCGCTTGAAATGAGTGCAGCCCTGGGGGACCACAGACAGCCCCGTTCTGTCACTCCCCAGGCCCACTGCACTTCCATCCCCCTCCACTGCCACTTCAGTGCATCACGTTTTCCACACGGAGCAGCTAAGGTGAGTAGGAATGAGGGCCCTATAGTGTGTTGACCCCAAGCTCCCTGGCAGCCTTGTTCCATCCACCCCGTCTATGCACCAGTGCTTGGGAGAGGAGACATTTCCTTTTGGGCAGGAGTAGAGGCGACTTTAAAGTTGGTGGCACTTGATTCCTCATTTCCCCCACTCCAGCAGCTCCCAAGAGCAACTAGCTGCTCCCACTGCACCCTCCATCCTGCCTACATCCGACAACAATGGACAGGCACAAAGATTCTGCTGAAGGGATCAGCAATGAAAGAGTTAACAATGCTGATAAAGAAACTGTCATCATTAGGTTTCAGAGTTAAGCTCTCATTGATTCCAATGGGAGCAGCTCCCAGCAATCCTAGATTTACTGTTTCAGGCTCGCTGCAGACTCAGGTGGACAACGCTGCATCACATGACATTCGGGTCACATTTTTAAGCGTAAAACCTGAAGTCTTCATCTTTTATTTAATGAAAGTTGAGAGTCTGGATGACGATTGGCTGCTTCAAAGAATGGGATAATTATGCAGCCACATAATTGCATTAGACAGAGTGCACCAATCATATTGCCTCTTCCAACTTTATAGAGCCAGCAGAGAGAGAACTCAGCTTCTCCTTTTCTAAGAAGACAGGCACCTCTTGTTCGAACTAAAGGAGAATATCTGTTTCCTGTTAACAACATAAGGCCTATGACACACAACTGAGCATTTCTGATTCCTTCCACCAAGAGGGTAGTGGGGCACATACAGCCAGTTCAGAGTATTAACACACCTATGTTACATTAATAAAGAACTTTTCAACTTGAAGGATTTGCAAACTATACATACAGTCAGGCTGTTGGGGTCCACTAGGCATAGCTACCAGGTAACTCGGGAGAGTGGAAGGCCACAAGTGCCGATGAAGCTCTTTTGCTCTGGGTCTGTGAACCACAGTGACTCCATCTTGGGAACTCTCACCTACTTCTATGCTAACTGCTTACATGCTCTGAAGTAGGTTGAAGCAGAAATGTAATGTCAGCTTTTTAGCAGATGGCTGCAGTTTCACTCACACTAGCAGAAATAATAGAGATAAGAAGCGGGGTAGTTAGTTTGCAGGCGTCTAACTCAAGGTCGCAAAGACTGAGAAAGTTTTCTCACAAGCTTATGTAGAGCTTATTGTAACAGTTGTCTGGAAGGGAGGGGTAAGGGGAAACAGCCAGACAAAGAGATGTATGCAAACAGTTTGGAGTATAAAAGGTAAAAGTTGTTTGTATTTGTTGCACTGGATTTGAGACATGCTGGTCTCCTAGTGCCATTTCAGAGCTCTGAAATAAACTTGGCTTGCTTTCTCCCCTCGGTGTCTTTATTGGTGCCAAGCACACCGGGCGACGGACCATTGTTGTCCCCTCGAGCCCCCAGGGCAGGCAACAAGGCCATCTCAGAGGTCCAGAGAGGCCCAGGCCCACTTCCAGCTTTTGAGGCCCCTAGCTATAATAAACATAAAAAATGACGACACGTGAAAACAAAATAAGGCACCAAAAAAAAAAGTGAGACATAATTTGAATATTTTTTATTTAACAAATGTGTTTCTAGCCTTTTTCTGTGCAAATACTCTAATTATTGAGGAAAAATCTAGCTTTTGTGTAATGTCACAGTTGATATTAAGCAGGGCGAGGCCATTCAAACGCTCTTGTCCCATAGTTGAACGGTGATAGTTCTTTAACTGCTTCAACACATTGAAGGTGCATTTACCTGAAGCCACTGATGCAGGCAAACTGACAAAAATACGCACTATTTATGAACATTTTAAACTCTTTAATATGACAAAATCCGTGTCAGTTAACAAAAAAAATTATGTCTTTTACCAAATCACATCTCTTATTTGCTTAAATTTGCAGCTCTAAGCTGAGAGTGTGTGTCACATTTTGGTCCAATAGGGATGCTCATAAAAAGAAGTTGCGAAACTTATCAAATGCCAAAAAATTAACAAGTGTCTAAATTTGAGGCCTACTTTGAGCTTGAGGCCCAGGCCAAATTTGCCCTATTGGTCCCCCCTCTGATGGGCCCTGCTTACAGCACCATGGAAATGCAGCCACTGCTGGGGTGGAGAGTGGCAAGTAACTGTACACAGCACGTGTGGGGGTGATGGTGTGCACATGTAGTGGGGTGATAATTTTGGCCAGGGACAGAAGGGCCAGTCTTTCAGTGCCAGGGGATCTTTAATGGGCACCCTGGATGACCAGGCTGTCCTAGCTCAAAGAAAAGTATCAATGAAAGATAATCACATCAGCCTGTTGAGGCTGGGGTGGAGATTTCAGGAACTTTAGGCCCTAGCCACTCAACGTGACCAGCCGGTAACAGAAGCACAAGTAAAATGGAAAAGGAAAGAAATGAAGAGGCTGAAATTCTCCTCTCTGACCACTAGATGTCGCCCTTACTCCACGCTTGGATTAACCTTTGCCTGGAGCAGAGTGAAGGCAGATTTTGTACTGTGTCAAAGTGCAGATTGTCTTGGGACCTTTCTGCCAGGGGCGCTGGGACAATTTGTGTAGTGGGGGTGCTGAGAGCCATTGAAGCAAACTGTAAACGTAGGATATGATGGAAACCACTTCAAGCCGGGGGGTGCAGCAGCGCCCCCAGCACCCCTCGTTCCAGTGCCTGGGCTTTCTGCTCATTTGCATTGCAGGGTTTGTTTGGTTTTAAAGAACTGTGTTTTGGAGGTTAGTTAATGAGCGGTAAATAATACCAAAAATAATATCAGTGGCAGCAATAATACAGGGCTGATCACTTTGGAACACTGCAGTCATTAACTAATATATGGATTGATTTATTCGATAAACTCACAGTCAGCGTGTTTGCTCCCAGCAGGCCGCTGACCTTACGTCCCTTTTCCAAGCTGAAGGTACAATGAAGTTCTAACACCCAGGTTAAGGTGCTAGCCGGCCACATGGGAGAGCTCTGCTCCACCACAGACTGCCTGTGTGACCTTGGGGCAGTCACTTAGCCTCACCGTGCCTCGGTTTCCCCTTCTGTGCAATGGGGTAACAGCCCTGCCCTGCCTCCCAGGGGTGCGTGAGGATAAATACAGTACAGATTGTGAGGGGTTCAGTGACTGTGGTGATGGGCACCACCTAAGCGCCTTTAGAATTGGCAACACCACAATCCTTTCCAGGGCGACAGATGATGTTGCAGACACTAGGGGATGGTTTCACCATGGATCATCCTTGGCCTGTCCCCCCTCTCTGCGCTGGGTTGGGGTTTGATGTCTCCGTCCACAGCTGAATTCTGCAGCTGGTCCCGAGCTCTGTCACAGTCTGGATCTAAACAGCCCCAGACTTTAGGGTGACCAGATGTCCCAATTTTATAGGGACAGTCCCGATATTTGGGTTTTTTTTTCTTATATAGGCTTTTATTACCCCCCACCCCCATCCTGATTTTTCATACTTGCTGTCTGGCCACCCTACTTGGGGCACAGGGAAGAATCAGAGTCCCATCCCAGATCTGGCTGGTGCTGAGTGCCTGGTCTTTAGGACAGGCCAGCTGAACTGTGGGTTCACACAGCCACCCCCAGCGCTGGGGAAGTTTGGATCCCGATGCACATCTGAGCTTGCCAACTGGCAGGATCCATCGTGGGAGGGAGCACAGACCGTCCCCGCTGGCTGGCCATGTGGGTTCTGATTCAGGCTCCCATTCCAACCTCCTTCTTTCCAGTCACTTCCCAGAGCAGTTGCTCCTGGGGCGGGCACTTTCCAGGCTTCGGCTCGGTCTCAGCTCACAGGTGAATTATTGGTGGAGAGTTTGAGCAAAATCTCCCCTGGCTCCACCCCATCCCTGGAGAGGAGCAGAGCCTAACCGGCCCAAGAGAGCCCAGTGCATCGGCAAGCGTTTCTTGGGAAGCAAGTCGATATGTGCACCCACAAAGCAGCACCGTTGTAGGGCCGCACGCTGGCATGCGGGGGAATCTCTTGGAAAGCCAGCAGCGACGTTTTAAGTGTCTGCTGCCCAATGGTCCCTCTACACTGCTCCTGTGACACCCCCAGCATGGGGGGGGGGCACGTCTTAGGGAGGGGAGTGGGGACCGCGCTCCCAGCCCTTGTGGCCATAGGCAGCTGAGCCAAGCTAAGGCGGTCCCAGCGGTTTTAACTTACAGCGGGGGCTTGGCAGCAAGGTGTCTTAAAGTAGAGTTTGGGCAGAACTGACGCTCGGGCCCAGTGCGTTCAGGCTGTCGGCTCCTTGGGGCAGGGACTGCATCTGCGCAGGGCCTAGCCGGGCCCTGATCTTGCCTGGGAGCAACTATACTATAAATATTCACTTTTATAATAATATATGGAGATATACCTATCTCATAGAGCTGGAAGGGACCTTGAAAGGTCATTGAGTCCAGCCCCCTGCCTTCACTGGCAGGCCCACGTACTGATTTTGCCCTAGATCCCTAAGTGGCCCCCTCAAGGATCAAACTCACAATCCTGGGTTTAGCAGGCCAATGCTCAAACCACTGAGTTATCCCTCCCCTGCAGCATTGACCCCAAGGAAGAGCATCACCTGGATCCCAAGGCCAGATGGGACCATTGTGATCATCCGGCCTGACCTCCTGCGTAACACAGGCCTCGGACCTTCCCTGGAACTAGAGCAGAGCTTTGAGGGTGTTGACGTCACTAGGCCTCACCCTAGGTAACTTGGGAGGGTGGAAGGCCACTAAGTGTCAATGAAGCCTTCCTGCACTAGGCCTAAGTGAACCAAACTCTNCGTGCCAGTCTCCTTGCACCGCTTTGGGATCCCAAATAAACTTTGTTTGCTTCTCCACCTGGTGTGTTTATTGACGCGAAGCACACCGGGCAACGAACCCGCTGTTGCTTTGCCTCGGGCACTCTGTGCTGGCAACAAGGGGGAAAAAGCCGCTCCTGATTTAAACATGGCCCAGGATGGAGAATCCGCGTGAATTCTCACTGCCCTAGTGCTAGAGGAAAGCTTGTGGGTTATCCAAACCATTCCCTGCAGCGTCTGGGTGTCGCCTGAAAGCCTCTCCTCTCATCACTGACCAGGAGAAGGGAGATCTGATGGGATCACAGCCAACGGGGCCTGCAAGCCAGCAGCCAGGCTGCCGGGAAGAGTACTTGGTTTATACGTGGTGTGACCGTGTCTGCCGCAGTGAGCGGGTCCTGACACTGGCCTTCTCCCTAATGAGCCTCTCTGCTCCTCATGCATCTGCAGGAACACGTAGCCATCTCTCAGGCACTACACTGTTCCTAGCAGTGGTACATCTGACTTAGCATCCCCCATAAGGAGCGGGCAGCATGTCCAGCAGTCAGAGAAGGGGATTCAGAGCCAGGACTCTGTGATCCTGGTTCCAGCTCTGCCAATTACTCCACCTATGGCCTTGGGCAAGTCACTTCCCCTCGCTGTGCCTCAGTTTCCCATGGCAATGCTAATAAACTCCCTTCCTTATAGTCTGGGGTGGGCAAAGCATATTCCCCTCCATCTCTAAGGCTTGTGGAGTTGAGATTTTTGAGGCCCGAACATAGGGGAAGATTTCCATTCTTTGAAATAAAAGCTACATTCCTCAGTGGCTGCCCCTGCCTTTGTTTCTTTGTTCTGATACCTTGGGGTTTAAAGCTACCTACAGCCAACCCACTAGCTACCTCCACAGCTGTGTCTGCCTGGAAGAAAGGAATCCAAAATGAAGGCCAGGCCATTTATAGAGGGAGCTAGCTCTTTGGTAGGGTTATGCTAATGACAGGGGGAGGGGCAGGTTTGGGGCCCTATATATACAGCTCTGGCTGTAGAAGCAGGGGCCGTGTTAAGCTTTGGTGATGTCAAAGAGACTTCAGCTGCTTCCCTTTGCCCATTCAAAGCCATTTCTCTGTGTGTCTCTGTAAGATCTAGAGGATCTGATTCTAATCTCACACCATTGTAGCTCCACTGACTTTATGGAGTTACCCCGATTCACACGGCTGTGAGTGGAGACCGAATCTGGCCCTGTCCATCTACACCGTTGTCCTGCTTGTCATTTGCACTCTTGTCTGTGCTCTTAGTTACTACTTATACATTCACAAATGCCCTGTTTGTTACATCTAGCTACAGAGCTCGGGCCTTGTCTTCACTGCTAAAAAGGTGCGGGCCTCAGGGTAACTGTGGGAGCTATTCTGAGGTAAAAACACAGTGAGGACAAAGGGCTTTGGCCTAGATCCTCCAAGTATTTTGGCTCCTAACTTCTACTGGAATCAATAGACGACAGGAGCCTACATACGTTTGCCGATCTGGGCCTTTAGCTTTACTGCGAGGTCAACCCCAGCTAGGGGTACAGTGCTGACCTCACCTAGTTTACCTCAGTGTAAAACTAAAGGGTTGTGTCTTTGCTTGCAAAGACAAGGTCGCACTTACCACCCCTTGGTCCCCATCACACGAGGCTGGAGAGGGAGGATGTTGCCAAAAGTCTAACTGGGTTCAAAAAAGAATTAGCAAAGTCCATGGAGGACAGGTCCACCAATGGCTGTTAGCCAAGATGGTCAGGGATGCAACTCCATGCTCTGGGTGTCCTTAAGCCTCTGAGTGCCAGAAACTGAGACTGGGCGGCAGGGGATGGATCACTCGATACATTTGCCCTGTTCTGTTCATTCCCTCTGAGGCAGGAGTTCTCAACGTTTTTTTTCTGAGGACCCCGCAACATGCTATAAAATCTCCACGGCCCACCAGTGTCATAATCACTGGTTTTCTGCATGTAAAAGCCAGGGCTGGTGTTACGGGGTAGCAAGCCGGGCAATTGCCTGGGGCCTTATGCCACAGGGCCCCCCCCAGAGCTACGTTGCTCAGGTGTTAGTTTCAGTTCCAGGCGGTGGAGCTCAAGGCCCGGGCTTTAGCCCCATGCGGCAGGGCTTTGGCTTTCTGCCCTGGGCCCAGGGCCGGCTCTAGGCACCAGCAAAACAAGCTGGTGCTTGGGGCGGCACATTTTTAGGGGCGGCATGGCCAGCGCCAGAATGTCGCCCCCGCAGCCCCTAAAAATGTGCCCCGGCCGTCCTAACTCACCTCCGCTGCTGCCGCTCGCGTGCCATGGTGCGCGAAACAGCTGATTTGCGCGCCGCTGCTCCCCCTCCCTCCCTCCCAGGCTTGAGAGCCTGGGGGGAGGAGGCAGGACTGGGGATTTGGGGAAGGGGCGGAGCTGAGGCGGAGCCGGGGGTGGGGTAAGAAAAAAATGGGGGGGGGAAGGGGGCAGGCGGCCAAAATTGTTTCTGCTTGGGGCGGCAAAAATCCTAGAGCTGGCCCTGCCTGGGTCCCAGCTAGTCTAACATTTGTCCTGCTTGGCAGCCCCCCTGAAACCTGCTCGCAGCCCCCCAAGGGGCCCTGGACCCCTGGTTGAGAACCACGGGTCTGAAGCACCTGGCACTAGTCACTGCCAGAAGACAGGATACAGGGCCAGCTGGACCACTGTCTGAGCCAGTGTGGCCGTACTTGTGTTAAGGTGTGTATCACGGAGTCCCCGGGCGATGCTCTGGAACTGCTCCCCACAAAGCCTGTCAGGACTTTGGGGAGCCTCCTCTCCCTCGGAGCAGACCATCTTCAGGACAAGAAGCTCACACGGCTTCACCTCCTGGGTCTGACCTTGGAGCATTCAGCATCTACCCCTCTGTGCGCTTCCCACAGCGAGTCCGCCCAGGCGGGGTCCTGGGGAAGCCAAAGGGTTCTGCACCCCAACTTGGCAGTCAGACGTGACTCTCAGCCAGCCAGTAAAACAGAGGTTTATTAGATGACAGGAACATGGTCTAAAACAGAGCCTGTAGGTCCAGTGAATGGGATCCCTCTGCTGGGTCCATTCTGGGGCCCAGCAAGGCAGACCCCCCATCTGCCCTCCCTTCCAGTCCCCAGCTAGCTCCAAACTCCCATCCAGCCCCTCCTTCTCTGGGCTTTGTCCCTTTCCCAGGCCAGGAGGTCACCTGATCCCTTTGTCTCCAACACCTTCAGTTGGCACCTTTGCAGAGGAGGGGCCAAGGCCATCAGTTGCTAGGAGACAGGGTGTCGGCCATTTATGTACACTGGCCCTTTGCTCTGCAGCAACCATACACCCTTATCCCAAGTCCTAGATACTTAAGAACTGCATAGGGGAAACTGAGGAAAACATTAAGAACAGTCCCACTTCATCACATCTCTCCCCCCTTCGAGACCGAACTGAGCGGGGTCATTGCAGCCAGTGACCTGGGGAAGTTCGAACCCACCAACGTTCCCAGGGATGCCCCAACATTTCTCCCATTCCTTGACGAGAGTTACACCAGGCCCTTCCAGTTTCATGCCCTCCCTTAGTTTGAGTGCGCTTGATGGCACTCGCAGGCCGCATGTGGGAAGGTTTATGCGGCCCATGCCTTTTTGCCACCCCAATACCCCTGGGGTTCAAACTGGGACTGGGTCTTCTCCCAGCACTTTGGTCTGGAGGGCTGCGATTCAGGCTCTCTTGGTTAAGAGCCCCTATCTTGATCGTGGCCAGCTCTGGGCTTGGGCAGCCGCTCCCCACCTTGTGGCCCAGATACAACACCTCTGTCGTCCCCACCTTACACTTTCCAGCTTTTACCATCAGTTCCACCTCCCTGAGGCAGTCCAGCACCCTCTTCACCTGGGACACATGTCCCTCCCAGGTCTGGCTAAAGACACACGTCATCGATGTACGCCAGGGCCAAGTTCTCCATCCCCCTCAGCTTGTCTAGAATCTCCCCAGGCCTAGGCATGGGGTAGGCATCGGACACGGTGATGGCTTTAAGCTTCCAATAGTCCCTGCAGAACCAGATCATCCCGTCTTCCTTGGGGACCAGCCCCACGGGTGAGGCCCATGGGCTGTTGAACGGATGGATCACATCTAAAGCCAGCATGTCCTTGACCTCTCTCTCCAGGTTCTGGGCTACTTTCCCAGTGACTCTGAATGGGGAACACCTGATGGGGAGATTGGCTCCCACCTTAGGGAAGAGATTCACCAGGGGGTCTTCCCCCTTCTCCTCCCAATCCTCCCTTTTCAGGTCCAGGGGTCCCCTCACTTTCCTCCCATACAGCAGCTCGAAAGGGAAGAATCCTGTGGATTCCTGGGGCACCACCAGCTGCCTCCCGATTCCCCACAGTTCTACTTCCCCTTGGGGAGCCCGTTCCCGGTACAGGAATCCCTTCTCCCACAGGACTTTGTCCCTGCAGCCTTCCCCAAAGGGGTTTGCAGCGCTGTGGCCAGCAAGTTCCCTCAGCTTCTCCAAGGAGGGATCCCTCTGCAGCTCGGTCTGGAATTCAGCTGCTAGGGAAGGGAGTAGGACCTGCTCCCTCTCGCTGGCTGGCCTGGTGTCACCCCACTCCCCCCCCCCGAGCCCTGTCCCTGGTAGCTCCCTCCCTGCCGTGGGATCACTTCCAAGCAGCACGTCTGGACCAGGCAAGCCTGGTTGGCAGCCAACCTGCCCTGCCTGGGTGTCCCCCCACTCAGCTGGGGTCTCAGCTCCCACCATGCTCAGCGCTGCCCTGGCTGTCCCAGTGGGGCAGGCAGCGAGCTCTCTGCTCTGGTCACAGCATCAGAGCCAGCATGAGCCCCCTCTCCGGTGTGCAGGGGGGCGGGGAGCATCTCTCCCTCCCACTCAGCCCCAGGGGTCTGGTCACAGGCAGGCAGGTACCCAGAGCCCAGCAGCCCCTCCCTCCTGCCAGCCAGGTCATTTGCATTTTCACTGACCATTTCCATCTTAGCCAATTGGTTCCCTGGATTCAAGTTTAAATCCTCGGCCGTTACAGGAGCGGGGCCTGGATCCTGTCCCAAAGCGACACAGTCCCCCCCAACAGGACCTCACAGCCGATATGCATGAGAACCCCAACGACCAGTCAGCCCGACCCCTCCTGGGTCTGCACAGGGATCCGGGCCATAGGCAGGGCGAGGGGCTTCATCCCGGGGATCTTCACCCAGGTCACACAGCCCCTCAGCATCTGTGGCTGCATCACCCGGGGCCCGACAACAGTTCTCTCTGTCCCAGGGTCTTGCCACCCCAGGCAGGTCTCCCCATTGACCACCATCTTCCGCTTCCACTGGGGTTCTGAGGGGCCTGAGTCCAGGAGACTCCACGCAGACATATAGATTGGGGCCTGGAGTAGGAGCCTGTCCACCACCCCACCCATCTGTCTGACAGCCTCTATGGCCTTGGGATCCAGCAAGGGAGCTAGATACCAGGGCTTTTCCGCAGGGTCCCCCTGGTTCAAATCACCAGCCTGCTCAAAGGCCATGTGGTGGGCATCCACATCCCCCCCCTTCCTTAACCAGGGGCAGCAATTTAGTGTCGAGGTTCCCTGCGGAACTGGCAGCCCGGGGTCTATTCCCACTCACCCCTGGGGAGCCCCCTATGCCTCTCCACTCCACCATCGCCAGTCCATGCTGCTGCTGCTTTTCCTGCGGCTTTTCCTCGGGCTCTTGCTCTCTCTCATGGTCCTCTCGCTCTCTCAGACTCAGCTCCAGTCCCATCTGTGTCCGACCCCGCGATGGGGAACCCGATCGTGAAGACCTCCGTCCAGTTGGGGACCAGACTCTTGGGGATGCCTGGCTACTGTTCCTGCTACTTCCAGATCCTCTTGTAGCCCCATCTGGGTCAGGAATCTGCTCCTTAGAGCAGTCCTCATCCTCCAGCTGCACGATTAACTGGGCCTTGGTGAACTTCCCAATGCGTAACCCTCTCTTTTTGCACAGGATTACAATGTTCTTCTTGAGGAGATGGTGATAGGCCATCACTCCGCTGTTCCCAAGTTGCTTTGGACTCAGAGGCCCGTGTGCTCTTAGCTCCCCATGGTTTCCAGGAAGAACCCCTAGTGTGCCAGCCCTTCTCGAGGTCACCACCTCTCTCCCAGGGTCGAGCGGCAAGCTCCTCCGCCCCTGAGACTGCTCGCTGCAGTCCTCAGGGGGACCCCGTTACTCCAACAGTCCTTCTTGCTGGTCACACACTCCTAGGGGTTAATCACTCCCTGAAACCATCCCTCTCTGAGCCTTCAGCACGCATGGTCCTTGGTATCCCCCCTGTTTTACTGCTCCCCGGTCACTTACTGCAAGAAGTGCCATTTACGGGGTGCCGTACATCCCACCTCTGCCATCTGTTGCTAGGAGACAGCAACCATACACCCTTATCCCAGCACCTAGATACTTAAGAACTGCATAGGGGAAACTGAGGAAAACATTAAGAACAGTCCCACTTCGTCACAGTGTGATACAGCCTAGGCATGGATTTCTGGGCGGGGTGTGGATGATGGTGGTGGCCCACTCTGGGGTCAGAGTGAAGGCCTCCTCCATTTGGGCTCATGGCCAGGAGAGTAAAGGGCCTCATGGGGCCAATCTGGGTGGGTGCCCAGAGAGTGTGGTGGGTGTGCAACGGAGGTTGTGTGTGTGTGTGTGGAGGGGCCAAGTGAGACAGGTAGCGTGAGTTAGAGGCATGATGTGTTTTGTGGTGTGGGTGCGCTAGCCTATGTCTTACTGGAGGGAGTGGAGCAGAGGGGGACGTGGTTGGGGGGTAGGGTGTGTGTATAGGGGTATGGGGGGGGGCCTGCAGTGGGCTTTGAGTCTGGAGGAGTGTGGATGTTTGAACAGGCTGTTTGGCTGTGGGTAAGTGTGTGTGTGTGTCTCTGTGTTTTGAGGTGTGTAGGGTTGGGGTGTGTCAGTGTGTGTGTTGGGGGCAGAGGACTGTGTGTTGTGAGGTGTGTAGGGGCTGGGGTAGGTCAGTGTGTGTGGGGCAGAGGACTGTGTGTTGTGAGGCATGTAGGGGCTGGGATGGGTCAGTGTATGCGGGGCAGAGGACTGTGTGTTTTGAGGTGTATAAGGGTTGGGGTGTGTCAGTGTGTGTGTGTTGGGGGCAGAGGACTGTGTGGTTTTGAGTGTGTAGGGGTTGGATTGGTCAGTGTGTGTGGGGGCAGAGGACTGAGTTTTGAGGAGTGTAGGGGCTGCGGTGGGTCAGTGTGTGTGGGGGGCAGAGGACTGTGTGTTCTGAGGCGTGTAGGGGTTGGAGTGGGTCAGTGGGTATGTGTGGGGCAGAGACTGTTGTAGTAAAAGGAGGCCCTGAGATATAAACCTTGGTATCAGAGGCCTGGTATAAGGCCTAAGGCCTAAGCTAAAGTAATGATCAAGACTTTGCTAACATAAAATACGTCAGGAGTGATGTGTAACTTGTTTGTACCTGTGTATAAGAATGTATCCCCGGCGTGGTGTCTTTGTCCGGCCACGGGGGCAGTGGAAAGTCCCGCCACTGAGCCGTGTCCTTGCCAAGAGGCACTTTCTCGTAGTATACCCTAAGTTAGGCTAAAAAACCTACAGGGAACTGCAATTGTGTCCAAGGTCGCAATAAACCTAGTCGACATGACTTTGCATCTTACTAGACTCTGTGGTTATTGGGGGTTCTCGTCGGGTTTGCTGTGTCAGCGATCTGCGCAGAGCTGGGACAGCACACAGAGGGATCACACGCACGCAGCCGAGTGATATCAGCATTGGAGAAAGCAGAGCACCCTACCGGTAGTTACACATCACTCCTGACGTATTGAGGTGCAACCCCTCTACGTAGCAAGGTACAACCCCTCTACGTAGTAAGGTGCCGCCTCTCACCTTGTACATGTTGGTTCGATCAAAACAACTCTATCCATCATTTTACCCTTTTGCCCCTGTCATTGGGATGGGTCGGCCTGTTCCATGTTATCTGTGGAATGTTCCGGTATAGTGTATGTTCTGATATCTGGTGTCCAGTACCTGTTAGGTATGTCTCTTTTTGCAGCATCAGCCCTTTCCTTGCCAGCTTCTGTGAGCAGGGCCTGCCTCTGGCTCACAGCTTAACTTTGCTTTATGTTAGCCAAGTCTTGACCATTACTTTAGTTTAGGCCTTAGGCCTCATACCAGGCCTCTGATACCAAGGTTTGTATCTCAGGGCCTCCTCTTACTACAACTGTGTGTTTTGAGGCGTGTAGGGACTGATGTGGGTCAATGTGTGTGGGGAGAGGACTGTGTTTTGAGGTGTGTAGAGGCTGGGGTGGGTCAGTGTGGGGAGCAGAGGGCTATGTGTTTCGAGGTGTGTAGTGGCTGGAGTTGGTCTGTTCATAGCCTTTTGCTTGAATTCAATTTTATTTTTTTAATCATTTTAATGGACAATGTCAATGTTTATTTTTAAGCATTTTTTCCCATTTTTATCAATTTACATTTTCACTGTTGTGCAAAATTCGGGATTTTAAACATTTTTTTTATGTGCATTGGTCAAAATTTTCACATTTGCAGGAAATCATGGAGGGGCCAGACAATGGTGTGTGTGTGTGTGTGACAATAATTGAATGACAGTAGACGTTGAGAGTCAAAAAATGAAAGTTTTATAATCACGAAAACACAAATTGTCAACATCGCATGTCAATGTACGCCCAGTAAATATCTTTCCGCCAAACTCTGAGTTCTCCAGCAACCTGTTTTGTACTTTGCTGAGCTGTCTATTTCGATTTTTATTGTCAGAAATATGGTTTGTCGGATTGTGGGTGTGCCGTGGAGCGACGTTTACTGACACGTACTGATAAAAATCGAAGCCTTCCAGGTCTAGCTGTGTGGCAGGGCAGGCAGGGTTTGTGGTGGGAGAGGGGTACATGTGTTTTGGACCTTGCGTAGAGGGTGGGTCTCAGAGCTCAGGCTCCAGCCCAAGCCCAAATTTCTATGCTGCACTTTTACAGCCCTGCTGCCCGAGCCCCACTCAGCCGGCCCTTGGTGCCGTGGGTTTTTATTGCAGTACAGATGTACCCTTAGGGTCTAAGCTACCCCTCAGAGCGCAGAGACAGATCAGGAGGTTGCAGCGTAGAAATTTGCCTTTGCTCAGCCCTGCTTGACGGAAGCAGCGTTTGTGGGGCTGGAAGCTGGTGATGCAGAGCAAGGCGAGATCACAAATTCCCCGGCCCTGAGAGCTGGCAGTGTGCGCGTCACACGCTGGGTGAGTCAGGGTACCCGGATGCTAGCGGAGGCCTACGCCCTGAATCCTGGAGCAGCATCAGCCTGCTCCTTGCCACGCCACGTGCTCCTCAAAGGCTCACTCTGTGCGGAAGACTTAGGCCTCAGGGCCTGCCTTAGATGGACCTTCGCATGGGCCAGGGATGGGCAAAGTCACCGGGCCTGATTCTGACCCCACGGACCTCGCCCATGTAGATCAAGAGTAATTCCACTGACGTTGCTGGGCGGGTGGGGCTGGGAACTGGAATACCCCTGCGCCAGTTCCTACCCAGAGAGAATTCAGCTCGATGGCGTGACACTGGTATACAGCAAGTGGAGACCTGGGCCCATGCTTTCTCCATCACACACACCTGGGGAATGTAGCACACAACCAACTCAGCATGACCACCAGCCAGGCGGAGATACCTGCTTGTGTAACCCATACGCCTTCTGGGTGTGGTGCTCTGTCCTATCTAGTGGCACCGAGACCACTCAGAGAGAGAGATTAATGCGTCTGACCTGCAGCCTTAGCTGACAGCCAGGTGGCTTTTAGCTCATGCAGTAGAGGCTCATGCACTGAGCTCCAGCGGCCCCAGGTTCAATCCCACCCGCCAACGACTGGGATCTGTTGGCGTTGCACTTGGCTCACCAGTTAGCGTAGTCGTGGCCTGAGCAGCAAACAGGACCCCCAGTCATCTATTCCTTGATGTAAGTGGAGTGACAGGGATGAGTTTGGTCCCAGGCACCCATCAGGTGGGGCTCTCCACTGCTGCCCTAGACTAAACTCTCTCTCTGTGGATGAGCACATACCAGTGACTTCTATGGGAGCAACACACCCACCCCCCGCTGGTAGAATTTGGCTCTAGTGGCCCATGGCGTGAAAGGAACTGGAGACCTGAGAGTATATTTATGGGCCTTCAGCTGATTTTTCTTGCCTGACCTACAAACAAGACAAAGTTAAAACTATCTAAAGTTTTTTCCAGCCAGCTCCCCTCCCGGGGGTGCCGCTCTGGCTGTGAGTCCAATTAGCGTTAACGAGATGGATGGTAAACATAGCACCAGGCCACAGTAGGGTTGATTAGCACTGGCCGGGAAGGCCTGGACGCAGGTGGGCCAATTAGCAGGTTGTAACAGTTGCCAGTTCCGCTGGGGGATTTTGCATCAGTTTCCACTTAATGAAACCGACACATTCAGATCTAAGAGCTTCCCTGGGGACGCTGGGCAACCACTCGGACTCTGCACAAACAGACACTGTCAGTGCATCTTCTTATGTCAATAGCGAGCGAGGCCTGGGAGCCTGGAGGCGGTGGGTGATGAGGGGCAGGGGTTTTCTGAGAGTTTGGTTCAGATGCCTGGGCCTGATGTTCTAGGCCGCAGCAGGCTTTGGCCTCCCTGTTTACCCTCCGCAGCCTGCCTGTCTCAGAAATGAATCCCTTCCTTGCTCCTCCCGGCCCTGTCTGTGTCCCTGTTTCTTCGGTCAGGCACCGTAGCCTTTATGGCTCCAATGTGTCCCATCAACCTTTGCGCCAGCTGCAGCCGGTGCCTCCAATGAGGCATTGTGGCAGCTGGTACAAAGAATTCTGGGGCATATCCAAGGCCCAAAGGCCCCCACTTTGCTCAACTCAAACAGGGGCCAGGGGGCGGCTGGGAAAGCGGGGCTCTGGCCCGGCCTGTCTGCGAGCGACCGTGGCGGCCCAAGCCCTATCCCAGCAATGGTTCCTGGGACGTGCACCTGGTTTGCGCAGGTGTTGCCCTGGAGATGTAATACATCAGGAAGTGATGTCACCATGTAACCCACACACCTTCTGGGCGTGGTGTCCTGTCCCAGGTTTCGGCACCACTTAGAGAAGTTAAATGAGTTTGCTCGACACCCTAAGCTAACAAGCAGTTGGCTTTTAGCTCATGCTGTAGAGGCCTCATGCACAGAGGCCCCAGTTCAATCCCCCTGCTGATGACTGGGGTCTGTCAGAGTGTGGCAGCCTGGCTCCCTACAGCACAATCCCGGACAGCGGTTCTCCCAGATCATTCAATCAGCAGAGGAGAGGCAGGGGCTGAGCCATCTTCCCCCTCCTGCAGCTCTGCTCCTGCCCCTGCAACAGCCCCTGCTGTTCCAGGCCTTGGATTTTTGCGGCTAGATCCAAGCAGCTATTGCCAACCATTACTAGCTACCCCCCTTGGTGCCATTTGCAGGCTGTCTGCTTTGGGCCACACCATTTTGAGGTCGTTTGTCTCACCTCATCTGCCTTGTAGTGCTGTGCTGTTTGCACGACACTGTCTGTGTACCAGCAGCGTGCTCCATATGCGGTGCTGCTTGGGCTGAGTTGTTTGGCATTTTGCTCTCACCCGGTGGCATCAGTAGAGTTGCGGCACCAGCCATTTGTCCTGCCACCATGTCATGGCATATGCGTTGCAACGTCCCGCTGTTTGAGTTACTACATCGTGACAACTCTGCTGCAGCTTTGTGTCATGCGGCTGTGTGTGTCACAGTGCCCCACCAGTTGTGTTGTGCTGGGTTGCAGGGTTACAGTTATGTGCCATAGGCTTTGTGGTGCGACGGTGGTGCACCATGGGTAGGGTGACCAGATGTCCTGATTTTATAGGGACAGTCCTGATATTTGGGGCTTTTTCTTACAGAGGCTCCTATTATCCCCCATCCTCTGGCCCAATTTTTCACACTTGCTATCTGGTCAACCTAACCATGGGGCTGGTCAGAGAAGGAGCCGTTTTCTGTGGGACTGTGGCATTCCATCGACATTTTAAAGTGCTTTGCAAAATCCAGTCAATTTCACTCAAATTTCATCTCAGAAAACGGGGCGAAAAAGTTCCATCAGTGTGAAAACGTCCCATTTCTGTATATAAAAAATGAAATGTTTCAATTTTTCCTTTTGCAACAACTTTTAGTTTAAACGTTTCTTCCATGTTGTGTGATGTTGTATATTCCAATACAATACAAAATAAAAAGGCACAATCCAAACAAAATGTTTTGATTGACCCAAAACACATTTTTCTTCCCAGGAATTTTCCTTCTCAGCTAATTGAGAGTGTTATTTGCTCTAGGGCAGAACAAAGCCAGATTTTGAAATCTCGGATGCTTTGCAGAGGGGAATTTCTATTCTCCGCCCAGCACCGTTTGCAACCCGGCAACCTGCCAATGTTCTGTTTGTGTCCTGAGGTTGTGACGCATGATGCAAGCCATGAGCTCCTGGCTTCCCAGGTGGTCATAGCCCACACGTACCTCAGGAGCCTGCAGGTGGTACAGTCTGTCTCACGTTAATCACTGGGGGCCATCATAAATTGTAACCCTGGTCCAAATTTTAAAGCCTTCACTCCATCCTTCCTTAGGCCAAAGTCCCACTGGACTCCCAGGGAGGTATTCTAAATTTACACTCGTCTGATGGAAAACAGAAGATGGCCCATTGGGGGTGCACAGGAGAAAGCAGATACGGAGACAGCGCTGCAGGAGCTGGTCCCTTATGGATAATTTACTACGCACGCCGCATGGCGGAGAATTTTCCGTGGTCTCACCTGGGCCAGCAGAGAAACCTGTTTGCTAAATAGAAGAGCCAAATCTAAACTTTTTTGAAGTTTGTAAAAGTTGGGTTAACTTTCCCCTCCCAGAGGCCCGTGCAGCTCCTGGAGCTGGAAGCGCTGAGATACGAAGAGAAAGCTTGTTTTGTGACATCTCCAGTCCTAGCTGGCCGGCTCAGAAAGCTCCTCTAAAAATCAGATACATGTCGAAACACAAGGGTGTGTTTCCAAGGGTCTTTCTGATCCTTGGACCATTGCAGCTTCTGGTGTGGGGCTTTCAGTGCAGCACACGGGGCCTCTTTGGAGTTACAACAGGACACAGAAATGTCAGAAACTGGTTCAAAGCTTTATTTGGGACAATATAAAAATTCAGTGCTTCAAAATTGGGCAGGTGGCCCAGCAGGCTGACCCACTCTGCCCTTTCCTCTGGCTTCACATTATGTTTAGGCCACAAGTGAGATGAAATTTGTTTGGTCTCAGCCTAGCTGCAGATGTATGCATCATAAAATCACCGTTCACTGTCGGCACCGTTTGCCTACCTGTCTAGTATCTGCGTCCCTCTGTTCAGGAAAACCCCAGCGTTGCTGTGCTGGGGCCCGGGACTGGAGGCGCAGTGGCAGGATAGACATGCAGGCGTACAGGCCTGGTTATTGCCGTGTGGGTAATGCTGTCACACAGTGCTGCCACTAGCTGCAATCAGTGTGGGCTGTCACCCGTTAGATGCAGGGCCGGTGCAACCCATTAGGTGACCTAGGCGGTCGCCTAAGGCGCTACAATTTGTGGGGCGGCGACTGCAACAGTATTTCGGTGGCGGGACCTTCTGCTGCCTCTGTGGGGGGTGACATTTTGGGGCGGGACCTTTCGCTGCCTAGGGCGGCAGAAAAGCTGGCGGCGCTCCTGGTTAGATGAGCAGTAAGGGCCTGATCCTGTTCTCATTTGAGCAATGGCAAACCTCCATTTACATCAACAGTTCAGGATCAAGCCCTAGCGCACGCAAATGACTTGCACCCCCGCCGACGCCCCTGCTTGCAGGTGGGACATTTGGCGTGAGCCGGGAAATACAGCCAAGACTCACTATGGGGATATGATCTTTACTAGGGTTAAGATGCTCAGAAGTTCATTCCTCTTAACCACAGTGTGTTGTGACAGCCCCTGTGTGTCCTGTGAACAGCCCCCCAATGCTCACAGATCCCCATCAGCAACCACTCGCAATAGTTCCCCCCCACAGTACTCTGCTCCACCAGGCACCGGGTCAATTTCCTTGTCCCAGACGGAGGGACCCCAGCCCAACTGAGGAAAAGACATGCAGCATCTTTGCCTCTTCAAAGATCCCTTGCCCGGCAACCCAGCTTTCCTCGGCTTCTTTTGCCACATCCCCGGCCGCGCTGCAGACACCTGTCAATAAAGCTCCAGGTTAACAACCCAAGCACTGGGCTTGTCCAGCAGCCGTGGGGTTAAGCTGTTGATTGCTTTTGGCTGCTCCACCCAAGGGTCAGATTAAAAATTGGAAAGTTAGTCGGTGGCTAATGGGATGAGGTGCCCAGGGGTTAATTATCTGGCCGCAGGCCATTCCTCAGTGGCTGCTCAGTGGCTACTAGTAATGAGGACCTGCTATTAAATGTTGCATGTAAACAAGGGAGAGTTATATTTTTCCTTGGGGGCCCACTTAATAAACAGTGGACAAACTCAGGGATCTCCAGTGACCCTTGGAGCAATCATGCCACAGGTAATGAGCAGGCACACAGGAGTTACAGGGATGAAAGACAAACAAATACGAATTTAAAGGGCCTGCGACTGATTCTTTGTACCTGTGGAATAAGGGTGTAAGAAATAAATCATCAATCAGGACTAGATCAATATGACAGATTTGATTGTGTACAAATGTGTCCTGCCCCTGTCCCCCCGAATGACCCCCACATGCACCCCATGTATGTTACGTGTGCTCTGGCAGAGAGCGTGGGGGCAGCTTGGAGGTGGCTGGGTTAGGCTGATTCTGCCAAAGAGCTCTGGGTGTTACGAGCCAGCGACCCGATTCTTCTCTGTTACACCAGTAAAGCTGGAGTAATCACTGAACTCAGAGGGGAGGCTGCTGGAAGAGGGATGAGAATCAAGCTCACAGCTCTTCTCTCTACTGTTTTCTAACATACGCTGTGCTCACATCCCTGTCTGGGCACCTGCACTGCGAGCTGCCTGCCACACGATGGACCCTTTGGTCCGCGGAAGAGGCGTCAGCAGCTAAAACAGAGGCTTGTTTATCTGGCTTTGTAGCTGAGATTTAAGTTCACGAAACTGACAGGCACAGGGGATAGGAGCTTTCTCCAGCTTCCAGCTGCTCCCGCTTCTGGGCCAGATTCTGACACCTTTCCTTACACTGGAGAGTATCTCACTCTGTGAGTCGTCCCACTGAAACCACTGAGCCCGGGTGCAGAGTGAGGTACTGCTCAGCATGTGTCCGGATACCAGAATCTGGCCTTATGATGCAAACTCTGACCCTGTCCCGGCACTCACCCTGGGTTACTCCCTGGCATTTGGGGGGGGGAAAGTCATGAAACATAATAATAATAATAAATAAATACTTGCTTTTATTATCATGCTTATTATCTTTATTATTATTGCATCAGGGAAATAATCAATTCCTTATTTTAAGGGCCTGATTCTGCTCCCAGTAAAGTCAATGGGAATTTTTCCAGTGTCTTCAATGGGAGCGAGGAATCAAGTCCAGATGACCGTGAGGCCTACAGAACCATGTTTTGCAGCCTGCCTAGACAGTACCCCCTTTTCGGTTCCCTTTCTATTCTATCTAACTTTAATTTTCCCAGAGACAGCACAGTGTAATAGATAAGGCCCTGGCCTAGAGATTAGAGCTGGGCAAAATTTTGGGTGCTTTTTTTGTTTGTTTTTTTGCTAAGGGTCACTGGAAATATTTTGCGGCTTTGCCAAATTGTTTTGGCTGAAAAAAAACCCTAAACAAAAAACGAAACAAAACAAAACGCCCCTTCCCCAAACAAATAAAAAACCACCCAAATCCCCCCAACCTCAAAACATTTTCTTTTTGACATTTTTTCAAAATGAAATCTTTCCACGTTTCAATGTGAAAGGCTGTTTCATTTCAACTTTTACTTCAAGTCTACTAATTTTATCCAAAAAGGTAAAAGAAAGCTCAAAAACTAAACTAAATGTTTCACTTCACTCCAAACTATTCCCCCCGCCTTTTTTTGGTGTGCTAATGTTTTTTTAAAATATAATTTTGGATCGACACGAAATGAACTTTTCCCCTCTGCTTTTTTGCTACTGAACTGGAAAATTAGTTGTTTGCACAGCTCTGCTGGGGACATGGGTTCGGTTCACAGCTCTGCCGCGGCCTTACTGAGTGACCTCGGGCAAGTCACATCACAGCCCCATGCCTCAGTTTCCCCAATTGTAAAATGGGGATAATGCGCTTCCCCTCCTTTGAAAAGTGCATTGATTTGTGTAGTAGGAAGAGAGCCTGATACATAAGCCCTTTTATTAGAGGCCTAGTATGAGGCAAGCTCTGCTCGCAGAATCTGGCAAAAACAGGGCTGATAGTGAGAAATGCATTTTCCTAAGGAGTGCTAGGCACAGAGTACTCACATCCCGAGATCAAGTGGTACCAGAACATCCCGATATCAAGGATGGTACAAAAACATTCCCCAAGGATAATGGGAACACACTGACCCCTCCTGAAAGATAAAGTCAAGATGACAGTACATAATAGAGATGTTTTGATCGAACCAACCTGTACAAGGTGATGGGTGATAATGAGCCACGTCAGGGGGCAGTAACTAACTATGTCAGAGGGGCAGTACGTAGGTCTGCTGTGCCCCTATCTGCGCAGAGCTGGGGCAGCACACAGGGAGAACACACACACACAGCCGAACACCTAACCACAATACGTATGGGTGAAAACCACCGTGTAAGAGCTAAAGTACTGTAATTATTCATGGATATAGACCCTGAGCCATGGCGCTTATAGCTACAGTGCTGCTGGGATACCAGAGATATTTGAAGTAGTCTTGAGAAATTCCCCCCCAAAACCCAAGACAAGAAACCTGAGGTGGCGCGAGTATGTACATAGCTCCGTTAATGCACCTCAGTCCCGCCCTGTAGGGCACCCCACGTTTCTAGCCCTGGACGCCCACACACAGCTCTGCCAATGTACCAGGTCCCAACGCTCTGTATCTCTCTGCTCTTCCAGGCCTCGGCTCTTCTGAATTGTGCAGGGTCTTTGATTGCATAGACCAGTCTTGTCAAAAGTCAGGACAGAGGACTGGGAACAGCCTCTAGTCCATCGGGGGAGAGGCAGAAGGGGTAACGTCAACTATTTGTGTGAACTGTTATTTTTTGCAAAACACGCAGGCCAGTGTGTTCTCGTGTACCAGCGCACACACCTGCTTTGGTACAAACTCCCATTTGTGCTTGCCCAAAGAGCACACGTGGCTAGGTGTGCAGCTATATTCACACGACTGTTTGCATGATGGGGGTGTGTGCAAAGCAAGTGTGCAATTCTGCACAAACATGCTGAATGTTGAGCCCTCCACGTGTTGCCAAAAGATCCCTATATTCACAAAAGTCCCTTTAATGACAAACGTAGCTGGGAAAAGATATGAAAAGGAGACAGAAAAACTCAATTAGTCTAAATAAAAGGGCCTACTAATATGGCTCAAGTACTGTGTTAAAATCATGCTTGGTAAGCAAGAGAAGACGTGGAACCGGAAATGAACCAAAATCGGTGTGTCGGACATTAGGCCTAAAGGTTGGACAAAAAAAACGAGAGGGATGAATTATGCTGCCAACTTCCCCCCTTTCTGGCTTTCTTAAAAAGAGACTTTCGAGAAAAACACCCACCATCAGCTCTCTCATCCCTTATCCTCCTTGCATCCAGGGCCGGCTCCAGGCACCAGCTTGTCAAGCAGGTGCTTGGGGCGGCCACTCCGGAGAGGGGCGGCACGTCCAGCTTTTTGGCGGCAATTTGGCGGATGGTCCCTCACTCCGGCTTGGAGCGAAGGACCTCCCGCCGAATTGCCGCCGCAGATCGCGATCGTGGCTTTTTTTCTTTTTTTTGGCTGCTTGGGGCGGCCAAAACCCTGGAGCCGGCCCTGCTTGCATTCCAGCTCGTCTTGATTGGCCGCAAGATCGGAGCAAACCAGATTGAAGGACTTTCTTTCAGGAGGACACCGGCTGGCCTTGCTTTTGTTTAAGGAACTTTGTTTTCACCTGGTGAGTTCTAAAAGTCATCCCATTATCACACCATCCAGTCCTCAGCCTACCAGCACTGCCCAGGCACATAAGATAAGAACATTGAATGGCCACACTGGGTCATACAATGAGCCATCTAGCGCGGTACCCTGTCTCCTGACAGAGGCCTGTGCCAGAGACTTAAGTGGGAATGAACAGAACAGGGCAATTATCGAGTGTTCCATCCCCTGTCATACACTCCCAGCATCTGGCATTGATCCTCTATTGAATTCCCTTCCATTGTTGAGTATTTTCTGCCCCACTGTTTCTTTCCTGCTTCCTATCTCACTCTCAGAGCTTTTCATCGAGTCCTGAAGTCAATCATAACATGTCCATCCAAACTTGCCTTGTTTAAAGAGAAAGAATCCAACCAGATCACTGCCCTGATCAGAGCATATCTAACCAGGGTCCAAGCAGCAGGTGTCGTGGTCGACTTGCCAGTGAAATCCTCCACTCGTAATTAACCAGTGATCCAGCGTTCCAAAAACATCACCTAATGTCATATTTCATCTGTCCTGTCTCTCCTGTCTCTCGTCCACTTTGAGTCTGTATGTTAAGAAAAGGATCAGTGACTGCCCTTCACTTCAGGACTGAGAGTAAATTTAACTTTCTCCTTTTCATCGAAGAAATGTTGCTCTGAAAATAAGCAGCTGATATTTTGGCTCCAAAAGGAAAGATTTGGATAAGGTCTGACTAAGTTTGTTTTGCATCATCGCTCAATTGCAGTTTAACTAGACATACTTGTTTTCATTCCTTGTGTTTAGCCAAGAAACTTTCAGTTGGAATGAATGCTTCTGGGTGTTTGCCAAGCAACTGCGTAAAATCAAGGGCTCTGTTTAAAAATAACCCCGAACCTGCCTATCGCTGTTTAATGTTGGACTGTCAAAGAGTTTATAAACACCTTTAACTCTCTAGGCCTTTAAGATCAATATTGATACAACAGATCCTGAATGTAGGAGATGCCACATGAGGTCACCAATCTTTCTGCTAGCCCCCTCAGTGTCCTTTCCCCAGCAGCGGCCAAGGCAGGATGTTCTTCTCACCCCTTGGAGAGATTAACTGATGTTATTTTGGTTTCCCTTTTCTTAGTTTCTATAATTACTCACAGTGGGGCTGTGCATGGGCTCAGAACACCCCTGAAATTTGGGGGAATCCAGGTCTACTGAGTGGTTCAAGCCCCTCCCATAGTTTGTGTAACTGTCCACCCCTTTCCAAAATCGAGCCACAGGGCCTGAGTCTCCTCTAAGCTTAGATGGGTGTAAATCTGGAGTAGTCCCCCTGGAGTCAATGGAGGGCCACCAACAGCACCAGCGGGGCAGTGAGGGAGAAGAGAATCCGTAGGCCTAGAAAGCTACAGAAAGTCTTGGGCTTAGCTGCAGAATTTCTTTGGGGCTGCTGGTAGTGATGAGTTCTCTTTGTTAATGCTGAGCTGAGCTCATGGCTTCAGCCCACAGAGATTTTCCCCTGCTCTCTGCATCTCCCCAACAGACACAAGGTGCTGAAATGCCACAGTAGCACAGTCGGTACTGACCGGTATAACTTCGTTACAAGGATGGTGCTGCTGGGTCAGACTCTCCTGCTGCTGCAGAGACCTCAGTCCAGCCTTCTGAAACCTGATCTCTGGCGCACAGTGACACAGGAAGGGGTTAAAAGCTAGTGCGGATGGGTTTTTGCTGCCTATCTCTGCTCTGGACTCATGGGTCTGTTGGGCCAAAATTCTGCTCCCAGTGACACTGGGCTGACCCAGTCCAAGTCAGTGGCGAGATGGACACAAGGATAAAGGAGAACAGAGTCTGCCCCTGTATCTTTAACCCCTGGGATGTTTGTTGTTTGGGTGGTGGGGTGTGGGAACGAAGGCTGGGTTCCTGGATTGTGATCACGCAGCTCCTTGCAGACTGGAGCTGATGGCATCCCCGTGCTTCTGCATAGCACCCTCTTCATCATCCCCCGAACACCCATAGTCGACGATGCTGGTCTTTTGTGGCTCATTCTCCGTCACTAATTTCACTGATGATGTTCGCTCCAGGGTGCTCAGTCTTCTGAACCCAACTCCCCGCGCTGGGGCTGGGCTATGTGGTGGGTAGGCAGTGTGCCCTTGTTGCCAAGAAGGCCAACGGCATATTGGGCTGTATTAGTAGGAGCATTGCCAGCATATCAAGGGAAGTGATTATTCCCCCCTATTCAGCACTGGTGGGGCCACATCTGGAGTATTGCGTCCAGTTTTGGGCCCCCCACTACAGAAAGGATGTGAACAAATTGGAGAGAGTCCAGCGGAGGGCAACGAAAATGATTAGGGGGCTGGGGCACATGACTTACGAGGAGAGGCTGAGGTTATTTAGTCTACAGAAGAGAAGACTGAGGGGGTATTTGATAGCAGCTTTCAACTACCTGAAGGGGGGTTCCAAAGAGGATGGAGCTCGGCTGTTCTCAGTGGTGGCAGATGACAGAACAAGGAGCAATGGTCTCAAGTTGCAGTGGGGGAGGTCTAAGTTGGATACTAGGAAACACTTTTTCACTAGGAGGCGGGTGAAGCACTGGAATGGGTTCCCAGGGAGGTGGTGGATCTCCATCCTTAGAGGTTTTTAAGGTCAGGCTTGACAAAGCCCTGGCTGGGATGATTTAGTTGGGGATTGGCCCTGCTTTGAGCAGGGGGTTGGACTAGATGACCTCCTGAGGTCCCTTTCAACCCTGATATTCTATGATTCTATTCTATGATTCTATTCATGATTGGTTTGCCAGCCTGGAGATGGCAGAGCAAGCTGTATGAGTGCATGTGATCACCCAGAAAAGAGGCAAGGACTGAGCCCAGAGGGACCTCATGGAGAGAGGGAGAGGGAGGAGAGGTACTGGAAGGAATGGCCAGAGAAGCAGGAGGAGAAGCAGGGCAAGGTGGGATTTTGAAAACCAAGGGAAGACGTGATCACTAATGTTGAAATCAGTAGAATGCTCATGGAGGATGAGGACAGAATATTGTCTCAAGCCTGCTGAAAATCGCAATGTGGGTGTCCTGGCTTGGGCTGGAGCTCAGGCCCTGAAGTCTAGGGGGTCAGGTGAACTTGACAGCCCCACCTGCAGCCTGCACCAGAACATCCACACTGCTATTTTTAGCGCCCTAGCTTGAGCCTCGCTAGTGAAAGTCTATTTACCCAGGCCGGGAGACTCGCTCCCAAGTTCAGTGTAGACAGGCCCAAAGAGGTCATCAGAGACCTTGCTGAGAGCCATTGCAATGGAGTGGAGTGGGTGGAAGATGGACTAGTGGGGATGGAAGGTGGAGTGGAATGAGAGTGTGACAGGATCCCCGGGGTGCAGCCTGGGACTGTGGGACTGCTGTGCCCCCTGAACTGTCTCCAGCCTGGGCTGTGTCTCCCAGTGCCTCGCTAGTGACCAGCAGCAAACCCCTCCAGGTGATGTGATCACTCAGCACAACCGCATATGGAGCCCCACACCCAGCTAGATTGCATGAATGCTCCCAGAGCCACTCATGGATCACACAGAGAAGGGCACCAGCCAAATCCCCCCAACTCCCAGCACTGCACCTCAGGAATATACCGTCTTGCCCTGCTCAAGATAAGCAGTGCAAATTTATTAATTGGTTCACCAGTTCAACAATGGAAAGTGGACATACACCAGCCTTTGTCAGACCTGAGCAGATTTGCCACACACTTCATACAAACTCACTGGTAAAGATAAACAATTAAACAAAGTTATGGAATATAAAAGGTAGATTTTAAGTGATATTAAGTTTTTTCTCACCCCACTGGATATTTCAGTCCTTAATATACAGGTTTGTTCCTTAAACCTGGGCCAATCTCCTGTGTTGGAGTCTTGTCTTCTTCTCAGTATCTTGGTTGCTTGCAGCATAGGTGGGGGCAGGAGAAGGGCCCAGTATGTGTCCACGCTGTCTGTTTTATACCCTCAGTCCACGTGCTTGGAGAACACATGTCCAGGCATGTCTGGGGGCATTGCTGAGTCTCCAGGCAAGGTTGAACAATTCCCCTGGTGTGGCCTCATGCAGGTGAGTCATTGCATTGTAGGCCCCCTGCTGGACAATGGCTGTTGATGGGTTGTCTGACACCCCACCTGGGCATTGGTTACTTTCCTTCCTGTTGCCTCTGGGGAGCTAATATCTGGCTGATTCCCCAACTTACAGCATGTTTTAGTGACCATCATACAACACAATTCTCATAACTCCATATACTATTAATTATACACATATATGGATAGAGAAATGACTTTCAGCAAATCATAACCTTTCCCCTGATACCTCACAAGGCATGCGTTATATGTAAGATCATGATTATATAAAAACGAGGACTAGGGGGGTTACAGTACACTCCCCCAAGGTATAGAATGTCACAGAGAGGCACTCAAGCTAATGGGAGTGAATGTCTCGCATGCAGAGGTGAGAGGTGAAGGGAAGACGTGTCTAGGTTTATGGGTTAATTAGGTGTCCATGCACCTCGCAGCTAGTGGTAAAACTGCAGAATCCTTTCTCATAGTCTGTGTCTGTGGGACCAGATCTGCAGCTGGTGAAAATCAGCCCAGGGAGCTATAGTGATTTGCTGTTTTGCCTGAGAAGGTCTCAGGAAGGCAACAACCCACAAGAGGTTAAGACAACTGAGCCCTCAGTCTGGACTGGGTGACTTCTGTTGCTTGGCAAATTCTAATTGCTTCATCAAGGGTTAATTCTGGATCAGTAGTTTAGTTTTTCTCCTTGTTTTTTTGTTCTGGATTCTAGTTACAATCTGGTCTCTTATTGGGGATGCTGTAAGCCCGCCCAAAATAGCAAGCCTGACTCTTCAGCTGTAGATCTGTCACAAACTCTCGCTAGCTGCACTGTGTTTTTGCACCCTCAGGTTAAAATCTCTCACTGGTATGTTTGGTTTTTACAGGGAGGGCAGCTCTCCTCAATACGGGTTCATAGTTCGCCTCCCCAGGCTGAGTTAACTGAGAACTATTAGACACGTCAAGTGCAGCAGAACCTGCTGTTGTCACAAGGAAGGCTTCATTCTGATTGCCTTCGTTTTCACTGCCACCCATCCCTGGCAGGTACAGAGTGCCGCACTATTGAAATCTCTTCCAGTTGTCTGCCACGTTCCAGGGAGTTTCAGCTCTGGTAGAGCGTTTAGCTGCACTCAGTGAATGTCTAAGTGCTCCTGGTGCCATCTGGGGCTCAGTTCTCACGCTGAGCCCAAAGGGTTAGAATAGTGGTAAACTTTTCACGTTGCGCCACCCCTTACTGCTGTCCCTGCCCCCCCCCCGCCCCAGGATCTGCGGTCAGCAACTGGGGCCATGGCTCCGGGGGCGGGGGAGCGCGGACAGGGGAAAGTGGGCTGAGGTGGGGCCAGAACCATAGCTGGGCTGGGAGCCAGGAGCTGAGGCCGGGGCCCAGCTGGGAACAAGGCTGGAGCAGAGCTGGGGGTAGAGCGGCGGGGGGGGGGGGGGCTGGCCTATGAGAGCTGGCTCGGACTCCTCCATGCCTCCCCAACTTTCCTCTGTGCCCCCCATCGTTTGGGAACCACTGGGTTAGAAGCAGATCCTCTTTATTCAGGGAGGCTGTTCCAACTACTTCCAACATGAGCTATGCAGCCCGTCTCTGCCTGACTTCCGGCCTGGGAAGCCAGCCACGAATGATACAATTCCCCAATCCTGCCAGTCTCCTAGGTCCCGGCTCCCTCCACTGGCAGGCTGCTCTCCCTGAGGTCAGGCTGGAGGCTGGATGGGAGCAAGGTGGGGTGTCGGGGGAAGTTTCCTGCAATGGAGGAGCCAGTTCCCAGATTCCCAGGCCACTGGGATCATCTAGCCTGCATGACCAAGGCCAGGGCACTGCTCCTAAACACTCTGGGTTTGAACTAGAGCATCTCAACAGATAGAGCTTCTTGAGTCTGTTGCTATCAGGCAGGTTTTCTACTCCTTGAATCATTCTCCCGCCGCTTCTCTGACCCCTCTCCAATTGACCAACGTCCTTCTCGCGCTGTGGGCAGCAGAACTGGTCACTGTATTCTAGCAGCGGCTGCTGTCAGATCAGCAGGCAAAGGCTGAATTCCAAGCGCTGGGCTGGCACAGAGCAAACTAAAAAACCCCATCAAAGCCCAAAGACCAAGCCCTCCCCACATCAGGTTTTCTCTGGGTTTTAAACTTCCTTCATCCATTGAAAACCACTCAGGCTGGTTTGGCAGCCCTACCAACACTTTCCAGGGGCAGCATCTACCCAAAACCACCTGGAGGCCCAACCCCAATCAGCGTCAAAGTATATCAGCAGGAATCCAGTCCTTTAAACCAAGTTCCCAGCATGCATCGGGCTCTCCTTAGCGCGACTCGGTTAAGGGATGTTATACGGCCTTTCCCTGAGTTCCATGGCAACAGTTCCTCAGTCTAGAGGCCTTAAACCAATTACAGCCTGTAACGATGCTGGCTGTGGCGGGACACAACTGAGAGTATCAATTCAGGACAAATTGCTTAGAGCGGGGCAGTCATAGCCCCAGGCTGGTGGTTTTCCACCTCTAAGGCACACCAAACCAGCCAAACTAGGGTGACTAGATATCCCAATATTATAGGGACAGTCCCAATTTTGGGGTCTTTTTCTTATATAGGCTCCTATTACCCCCCGCCCCCTGTCCCGATTTTTCACACTTGCTGTCTCGTCACCCTAAGCCAAACAGAGGGGACTTTGGTCACACCCCACTGGCTAACCATAAATCACACAAGTAATTCCCTTAGACACGCCAGTTTCCCAGTATCACCACCAGTGCCCCTCGTTATGGGGACAAATGGTTATGAAAACCAATATCCCAGTAAAAGAAAACAGGTTCTCTTGATCCCAAAGGACCAAGTCCCAGACCCAGGTCAATATACAAATCAGATCTTACCCACAAATCACACTGTTGCGAATCCTTTAGAATCTAAAATCTACAGGTTTATTCATGGAATCAATTACATACAGTAATGGCAATTTTCTTGGTTTAGACATGTAGCAGTGATGGAATAAACTGCAGTCTCAAATCAGGTCTCTGGAGTACATCCACAGCTGGGATGGGTCATTCAGTCCTTTGTTCAGAGCTTCAGTTTGTAGCAAGGTTCCTCCAGAAGTAAGAAGCAGGATTGAAGAAAAAATGGAGGGGATTCCAGGGCCTTTTATATTCTCTCTCTTGTGGGCGGGAACTCCTTGGTTCTCCTGTGCAAAATCACAGCAACAAGATGGAGTTTGGAGTCACATGGGCAAGACACATGTCCATTCATGACTCAGAACTTACAGGCCAACGCCATTGTTTAGGTTAGTATGAACGTTCCCAGGAAAGCTCAGATGTGGATTGGCGTCTCCCAAAGTTCATTGTCAGTTAAGTGTTTCTTGATTGGGCACTTACTGAGAATAGTCTTTTCTCAAGAAACTGACCAAATGCTTCACTGAGGCTACTTAGAATCAAAACACAGTGAGATACAAGTACACAGCCAATATTAATAACTTCAACTACAAAAATGATACACACATACAGACAGCAGAATTATAACCAGCAAATCATAACCTTTTTGTAGACACCTCACACGACACCCTTTGTACAATATTTGCTGCAAATATATAACAGTGGTTGCAACAATGATCTATCCGGTCACAGTTTATGTCAATAATGTCACACAGCCAGTGTCTCACAGGCAGGGCAGACCCACTGCTTCCATGGTTATGACAGGAGGGAGGTGGGGCTGGACTTGAAGAGGAGGGTTAGACGGTGGCTTTCTGGGGGCTGGGGAGAGCAGGGCAAGCCAGGAACCAGTTAAGCAGGCACCAGAAAGGAGGGAGGTGATGGTTAAGCAGGAGCAAGTGGGCACTTGGGATAGGGAGGTCAGCCATTGGGAGTGCCAGGAGATGAGGGGAAGGAAGCGACAGACCTTGGAGTAAGTGAAGTGGACGAGAGGAGAAAGGGGTACGTGTGTGGGGGGAGGGAAGAGTCACCCAGAACATGAGCCATCATAGCCCTGGGGCTGACATACACCATCTCGTCTGACTGTGCCTCACGGAGAGAATTGCGCCTGTCACTGCAAGGGTTGGGCCCTCGGTCAGTTTCAGGCCACAAGGTGGGGATGCGGGAAGAGGACGAGCCTCATGACCGCTGGTGGGGACTCTTTCCCCGGGGCAGCAGGAGCGAGGGGAGTGAGAGCTGCTGCGCACGTCCTTTCGGCGGCTGCCCATGTGCCAGGCAGCGAGGGAGGTGTTGGTGATTTGGGGATCCCAAACCTCAGGCCGGAAGGGAGCGTTTCATGTCTCTGTGCCCAGCAGGCCGAGCAGGCCGGGGCCAGCGTTCTCCAGCCTCCCACGGGAGCTTGAGCCCTGGGAAAGCCCAAACCTCGGGGACTGTGGTAGCTGTGGGTGGGCAGGCGATTCTGTCCCTTGCAAACTCCCCCCCTTCCATCCCTTGTGGCTCCCACACTCCCCTGTGGGCACTCAGAGGTCAACCTCACACCCTTACTTGTATGCACACACCAGCACGGTCCCTCACCCCCTCATATGCCTCTTCCCAGGAGTTTCTTGTAATGCTCCTTCCCTCCCTGTCACTCACCCACCTACTGAGTACATCAGAAGACCACAGAGGTAAGTGTGGAAAATAACCACTTGCTTTACTGAAGAGAACGAGGTTTCATTCAGCCATGCTCGATCGAAATCACACAGATAGAGTGGAGGAGAAACCCAGTTCTGTCTGGCTCCCCACCCGAGCTCCCGCAGCAGGATATCCAGTTTCAGGCATGGAATAACTAGAACAGACTCTCCGTGACTTCTGAGGGCAGGAATTTGCCTTTATACAATTTATTCCTTTTAGTGATGTTGCACTTCTCTTCCCACAAACCCAGTGAACTCCTGCCTTGCTACAAGCCTCATCTAATCTGTCTAGGTGCTCCTCACAAACATTGATGAGTCTGGGTGGGATTTTCAAAGAAGTCTTTAGCCACAACACCACCCTTCCTGCCACCTGCTAGTCACTTCATATAGCTGCCCTTATTCTCAGGATTAGGGATCAGAGGCCAGGCCTACTCAGAGAGACCATCTTAAGCACTCTCTGCCGTATCTGTTTGGTCCTCGCCCCATACACAATGGGGTTCAGCATGGGTGGGACCAGGAGGTAGAAGTTGGCCAACAGGATGTGGATGTGAGGAGACACGTTTTGGCCGAACCGGTGCGTCAGCGACGAGGCAGCAATGGGTGTGTAGAAAGCCAGGATGGCGCAGACGTGGGAGATGCAGGTGCTGAAAGTCTTGAGACGGGCATCAACTGAGGCCAGCCTGAGCACGGCCCGCAGGATCATGATGTAGGACAGGACGATGAACAGCGAATCCATGAGCAGCACCAGAAAGCCAATAGTCAACCCATAGAGATTGCTGATGGTGATATCCCCACACACCAGTATCACAACTGCCATGTGCTCACAGTAGGAATGCGCAATGATGTTGGTCCTGTAGTACGCGTACCATTGGACAAGTAGGGGCAGCGGGGAGATGTACAACACGCCACGGATCATAGCCGCCAGCCCGATCTTGACTACGATCGTGTTGGTCAAGACGGTCTTGTGCCTTAGTGGGTCACAGATGGCGACATAGCGGTCGAAAGCCATGGCCAGGAAGATCCCAGACTCCATGGCTGAGAAGGAGTGTATGACAAACATCTGGAGGAGGCAGGCGTCCAAGCCAATCTCTCTGTAACTGAACCAGAAGATGCCCAGCAGCTTGGGCATGGTGGAGGTGGAGAGGACCAGGTCGATGACGGCCAGCATGGAGAGGAAGTAGAACATGGGCTCATGCAGGCTCGGCTCCGTCTTGATGATGAAGAGGATGGTGCAGTTCCCCAGGATGGCGATGATGTATATGGAGCAGAAGGGGACGGAGATCCAGACATGCAGGGTTTCCAGCCCAGGGATCAGGAGGAACGTTGAGGGTTTGAAGCAGGAGCCATTGAAGGGTAACATGATGGATTTCCTGTGCCAGATGAGACTTCAAGAGATGCTTCTGGCCCTGTAATGAGAGGCAGCGGGTGCTAGTTGGCAGAGATTGCATTGCCTCTAATTAGTCCTCAGGTGTCTAGTGCTGGGAAGAACCAGATCTACCAGCCTGACCACTCCGTCCCCACTTAACAAATAATTACCGATTGCCGGCAAGGTTCTGTGGCCTGTGCTATGCAGGGGGTCAGAGGAGATGATGCAAATGGGCCCTTCTGGCTTTGAAATCTATGAGGCACTGATTCAATGAGGACATGATCCAACTCCTACTGAAATCAACGGGGAGTCTCCATTGATGTCAGTGGAGCTGGGTGTGTAGCTCTTTGATAGCATTTTTCTCTTGGACAGTTCTATGAATACGATGACTATGTGCAGCGACACTAGACTGGGTAAACATGACAAGCGCTGTCAACATGCAAGGGTGTGTGTGGCTGAGTTACTGTCTCTGCGAGAACCCAAACTTTGCATTTCTGTATGTGGCAAGTCATGCCCTAGGTGGCCTTGACGGAGGGGGAGGGCATTTAATTTCTCTGTCTGTCTGTCTATCTGTTTTAGCTTGCCCTCCCATCCCAGCGCTGCTTCCTGCATTCGCCTGGCACAGTTACGCAGAGACAGAATTATCTCTTTTAGGGCATGAATGACAGCAATGCGTGTTATCTAGGGACAATACCATCACAACCCCCTGGGTAGAGGTGCTGGAATGAGATGCTAAGAAAGAAACAATGAATAAAAAAAGCTACCTTTCTCAGAAAAAGTTTTGAGATATCTATCTATCTATCTATCAATCATAGAATCATAGAATATTAGGGTTGGAAGAGACCTCAGGAGGTCATCTAATCCAATCCCTTGCTCAAAACAGGACCAACACCAACTAAATCATCCCAGCCAGGGCTTTGTCAAGCCAGGCCTTAAAAACCTCTAAGGATGGAGATTCCACCTCCCTAGGTTACCCATTCCAGTGCTTCACCACCCTCCTAGTGATCTATCTATCTATCTATCTATCTATCTATCCCAGTGCTTCTCAAACTTTTGTACTGGTGACCCCTTTCACATAACAAGCCTCTGAGTGTGACCCCCACTTATAAATTAAAACACTTTTTTTGTATGTTTAACACCATTATAAATGCTGGAGGCAAAGCGGGGTTTGAGGTGGAGGCTGACAGCTCGCGGCCCCCCATGTAATAACCTCATGACCCCGTGAGGGGTCCCGATCCCCAGTTTGAGAACCCCTGATCTATCTCCATACACTCCATCTATCTATCTATCTATCTATCTAATCACCACACCCACCCACTGTATCCATCTATCTATCTACAGATAGTATATGTTATGTATAGACATAGACACAGATACACACTGTGGCCTATCAAAATAAGTAAACTTTTGTAATACATTTCAGGTACGATTAAATAATCAAACTCGTTCTTTTCCGACCAGCTCTATCTTAGTTAATGAGGTGGGATTTAATTTTTCTTCCATGCTCATTCATCCGCTGGTTAAAGCAAGGTGGTGCCAGGGGAGCACAGGCTCCCCGTCTTTGCTAATAACACAGGGGAGGGCCCCCTCTGCTCCCTGCGTGAGTAAGCAGCACTTCCCCTCCTCCTCCCCCGCGCTATTGCAATCCACTGTAGCTGCCCGACCGTGCTGAGGGCAGGAAAGTCGGAAAGCAAGGCGGGAGTTCCAGGGTTGACTTTCTAGCCGTGCGAGCTGACTGATCACGGATGGGACAAAGTCTGCTATGTGCTATACGTTACACAGGCTATAACACATGGCACCAACAGTGCACGTGCCACACCGCTCTTTAAATATACCCAAAGGCTCAGAAATGATGGGCCAGTGGTTAGGGCACTAGCCTGGGACTCAGGAGAGCTTGTCGAATTGCCAGCTCTGCTACACTCTCCCCTATGTGACCATGGGCAGGTCATTTAGTCATTGGTCTCCCTGTGCCTCGGTTTCCCCAAGTATACATTGGTGATAACAGGGGTGAGTGAGGATCCATCCATCACAGACCATGAGGCTCTCAGCTACTGTGGTGCTGGGGCCATATAATTACCGGAGATGGAGAGAGACATTTTCTATTCAATACATTGCCCCTCCTGGGCTCAGCTGAACCGGGTTATGGTGAACATTCGTTATCTACCTGTGCCACGAGAAGCAGGTTGTTACAGCACGAAGCCAACTCACTTCTCAGCCATGATGGCAGTATCCGTGCTGCCTCAGGGAACCGGAGATCCGAAGCCTGCTCAGTCACCTGGTCAGCATCGTTCGGCAATAGCTGCAAGGCTTGATGGTAGCTTCCCGGGGATGCCAGGCTCAGAGCACGCCAGTATTTATAGCTCCTCCAACACACGGCCCACTGGGGAACTTCAGCCAGCGGGGAGAATCTGCAGCTCCGGCCCTTTCCACACAGCAACATGCTTCTAAGTTTAGAACCCCCCCACGGCTGAACATGAACTCTCCATAGGTCTTGCCATCCTCCGGACTGTACTCTGTGTGCAAACACCGAACAGGCTCCAGCTGGTGTAAGCTGGGGAAGCTCCACTGAAAACACTGGGGCGACACCCATTTAAACCAGCAGAGGATCTGGCCAGCTAGCTAGTTAGCTAGGTGTATATGTGGGGGGTGGGGGGAGGGGGGAGAGAGAGAGATGGGTGTGTATGGAGATAGATAGACAGAGAGATAGATAGAGGAGGTGTATGGGGATAGATAGATAGATAGATAGATAGATAGATAGATGGATGGGGGTGTATTAGGATAGATAGCTAGGGGGTGTATTAGGATAGATAGATAGATAGATAGATAGATAGATAGATGGGGGTGTATTAGGATAGATAGATGGGGGTGTATTAGGATAGATAGATAGATAGATAGATAGGGGGTGTATTAGGATAGATAGATAGATAGATAGATACATAGATAGATAGATGGGGGTGTATTAGGATAGATAGGGGGTGTATTAGGATAGATAGATAGAGAGATAGGGGGTATATTAGGATAGATAGATAGATGGGGGTGTATTAAGATAGATAGATAGATAGATAGATAGATAGGGGGTGTATTAGGATAGATAGATAGATAGATAGATAGATAGATAGATAGATAGATAGATGGGGGTGTATTAGGATAGATAGATAGGGGGTGTATTAGGATAGATAGATAGATAGATAGATGGGGGTGTATTAGGATAGATAGATAGATAGATAGATAGATAGATAGATAGATAGATAGATGGGGGTGTATTAGGATAGATAGATAGGGGGTGTATTAGGATAGATAGATAGAGAGATAGGGGGTATATTAGGATAGATAGATAGATGGGGGTGTATTAGGATAGATAGATAGATAGATAGATAGATAGATAGATAGGGGGTGTATTAGGATAGATAGATAGATAGATAGATCCACATTTTACAGCAAATACTTGTTTAACTTCAATACATTTTAAACTAACTTTATGGCTAGCAGATTTTAACTCCTAAAACAGATAGTAAATCTGCACTTACTCTTTGGAAAGCTGTTAACTGATACTGGTTCTTAAAACAAGTTGTGATGGTTCTTTGCCCTTGTACAGTAGATTCCCTATTTGACAGATTAATTGAGGATTGATCAGTTCACAAAATCGCAAGTTCATAACATTGAACATCTCAAAATTGCAGTAGGCTCAGTGCATAAGTTGCAGTATGATGCACTGCATTGCTTTCTTCTTGTTCTTCAAAACCACTGCAAAAGGATTTCCAAAGCACTGAAGGCATTGGTGGAGTGGTGGAGTGGTGGTGGTGGTGGTGAAGGGTCATCAATTTGTTCTTCATCAACATCACCTTCATTATATGATTTTTTTCCTTTTCCATCAGGAAACATGGTTCATATAATTGGTCATTCATAAGACAGGTGTTCATAAAATCCAACTTTGAGTGTAACTGGTAGCTTAAGTCTTGCATAGGAAACAACCATCACTTAGGATTTCTCAATGGTTTCCTTAATGAGAGCATCATACATCTTCCTTGGAATAACATTGCATTGCACGCTAGTGTCCCATTTGAAAAATAGCCCCCTGCTGTTACTATTTAGAGGGATTTATCAAAGTAAAGCAGTATGTTTTGCAGTCACTGTCACTACCAAGCGATCCGAGGCCCTTATTTCCAGTCCTCCAACCATGGAGACTCTTGGGTTTAGCTGTTTGGCCTACCTTTGAAGAACATATTTCCTGTTGCATCAGTGGCATAGTTGACTAAATTCTGGCCAGGACGGACCTATACACAGTGCCTAGGAATGGTTGCTCATCAAAAAAATTATTCTTATTTTGGTTGGTATTTTGCTGTCTTTGTTCCTGGTTTTCTCTTTCTGAAATGTTACCTGCACGAGCTGATCATTCTGTACTTAGTCACTCTTCATGTTGCTAACTTCGCTGACTCTTCTAGCACTGCAATACTTTGGTCTAATTTCGGTTGTTGGGTTGAGTGTACCGCTGATGGTGGTGCTCGTGGCCTGTGATAGACAGGAGGTCAGACTAGATGATCCGGGGGTCCCTTCTGGTCTTAATCTCTATGACTCTATGGCTTCAATGGGCTTTGGATCAAGTCCCACAGTTATAAGCAAATGCCATTTGGCATTAGGTCAGCTTCCAAAACATTGCCGAGACTAATTGTACAGATCATTGAGAGCCTATTCCTAAACTCATAAACTAAATCGAATTCTTTCCATTGACTTCACTGGATCCTTGTGCTGTGGAAGTTATAATGAGTGTGACAAAACACCTCCTTCATGCTGCCTGACTTAGCACTTCCCCCTCTGGCGATGGTGAGCCCGGGGTAATCAGCCCGCCCCCCCTTCCTCTCAGCACAGAGAAAATCACAAGCAAAACCAAAAGATAATTTAACGCATTCCCTTGCTAGTCCTTACTAATTCTATAGGAGATGGATTGCTTGCTTTCTTGATCTGTCTCCGGAAAGAACAAAGGCCCCCCTCCATATTTGAAAGTATCTTGTCCCCTTATTGGTCCTTTGGGTCAGGTGCCAGCCAGGTTATTTGAACTTTTTAACCTTTTACATGTAAGAGGATTTTGTGCCTCTGGCCAGGAGGGATTTTATAGTACTGTATACAGAAAGTTGGTTACCTTCCCTTTATATTTATGACAGTACCATTGACAGGCCATCAGCGTTGCCATGCCTGGTCCCCGACCTGTGTTGCATGCTGAAGTGGAAGGGTTGTAATGACGGAAACCATCTCATTACCCTTGCATTTCGTTCTTTGTTCCGGTGCATCCATTTCAGTGGGGCATGGTCAGTGACGATGGTAAACCTCTGTCCGAGTAGGTAATATTGGAGGGTTTCCATGGCGCACTTTACTTCAAGGAGTTGCCTACTAAGGAATAGGATTGAGGTGTTCTTCCTTTCCTACGATTTGGGAAAAGCATAGCTCCCAACCTGACCTCGGAGGCATCTGTTTGCAGTATAAACACCTTCTTAAAGGCTGGGGCTACTAGCACTGGATTACTGCAGAGGGCGGTCCTCAGATCTGTAAAAGCCTCTTCAGCTGCGCTGGACCATTTCACTATGTCCGGGCCCCGGGCTTTTATCAGATCCATCAACGGGTATGCTGTGGTAGCAAAGTGGGGAATGAATCACCTATAGTACCCAGCTATCCCCAGGAATTCTCTGACCTGTTTATTCCGGATTGGTCAGGGTCTACTTTGGGTCGCCTCCAACTTGTTCAGTTGGGGCTTCACTACGCCCCTCCCCACAATGTACCAAGGTATTTGGCTTCTGCTAGCCCTGTTGCACATTTGGAGGGATTAGCAGTGAGATCCGCCTTCCTCAGGATATCCAATACAGCTTCCACCTTTTCTAGGTGCATCTCCTAGTGTGGGCTATGTATGATGACATCATCAAGGTAAGCAGCCACACACTTGCCATGTGAACACAACAGCTTATCCATGAGCCATTAGAAGGTGGCCCCATGTAATCCAAAAGGGAGGACTGTGTACTGGTACAATCCTCTGGTGTCGAAAAGGCCGTCTTCTCTTTGGCTTCCTTGGCCAGGGGGATTTGCCAATAACCTTTGGTTAGGTTAAGGGTGGACAAAAATCGTTCTTTTCCCAACTGGACGATTAGCTCGTCTACTGGCTTAGGTACCAGGACAATTGGACTGGACCATTGACTCCTCAATGACTCCCAGCTCCAGCATTCTCCCAACTTTGGTCCTGATCTCCTCCCTTTTTGCTTCTGGGATCAGGTATGGCTTAACATTCACCTTTACTCCAGGATCTGTGATGATGCGGCGATGAACCTCTGTGGTCCTGCTGGGCTTCTCCAAGAACATGTTGTGGTTCCGTTCAATCATATTGATGACTTCTGCTCGCTGTTCAGGGGCCAATTCAGGGGATATCCCCACCTGACCCTGATGTTTGCTTTCTTGGGGTGGCATCTCTAGGGTGACCAGATGAGCTTTCTTGTCTTGCCATAGGTTTATATGGTAGATCTGTTCTGGCTTCCGGCAATCAGGCTGTCGAACCTTATAGTTGACCTCTCCAATGGCTTCTATAACTTCATATGGCCCCTGCCATCTGGCCAGGAGCTTCCTCTCGGCAGTGGGCACCAGCACCATTACCCGATCTCCCACCTAGAATTTCCGGGCCATCGCTCGGCGATTGTAATAGGTTTGTTGGGCCTCTTGTGCCTTCTCCATGTGTTCCCGTACTATGGGAGTGACTTGGGCTATCCTGTCTTTCATCTGCATCACATGCTCAATGATGCTTCTTTCCTGGTTGGGCTGCTCTTCCCAGCCCTCCTTAGTGATGTCCAGTATGCCACAGGGGTGGCGACCATATAACAGCTTGAAAGGGGAAAACTCGGTTGAAGTCTGGGGAACCTCCCTTATAGCAAACATCAGGTAGGGTAGTAAGGTGTCCCAGTTCTTCCTATTCCGGCTCACCCCTTTACTTATCGTTTTCTTCAGTGTCCTATTAAAGTGTTGAACAAGGCCATCGGTCTGTGGGTGGTAGACTGACGTTCTTAGGGCCCGTATGTTTAGCATTGCACACAAGTCCTTCATCAACTTTGACATGAAGGGGGTTCCTTGATCCGTCAAGATCTCTTTGGGTATCCCCACCCTAGAGAAAATTTTGATTAATTCCTTAGCTATCATCTTGGACATTGTGTTTCATAGGGGTGTGGCTTTTGGGTACCAGGTGGCATAGTCCAGAACAACGAGCACACTCTGATGGCCCCAGGTTGACTTCTCCAGTGGGCCTATCGGGTCCATGGCTATCCTCTTGAATGGGACTTTGATAATTGGCAGAGGTACTAAAGGGGCCCTCAAGTGCGTTCGGGGGCCATACAATTGGCCTTTTGGGCAGGAGGTGCAATATTGTCGGACTGCCATATAAACTCTCGGCCAAAAGAACCTCCGTAGGATTTGATCGAGGGTTTTATCTATCCCTAGGTGTCCTCCAAACACATGACTATGAGCTAGGTCCAACACTGCCCTCTGGAGCCTTCAAGGTACCAACAGCTCCTCCACCTCTTGCTCTTGTAGTCGGACTACCCTACAGAGCAGATCCCTTTTTATCATGAAATATGGCCCTGGGCCTTTGGTTTTCTCCTCCGCCAGGACCCCATTCACCTCAATTACCTCTTTTCTAATCTCATTGTACAGTGGATCATTGGCCTGATCCTGCCCCAAAGTCTCAAGTGAGGGTCCAATATGCCCAAATTCAAGGGGACCTACTTTTGTTTCCCTCTCAGGGTTGGTCTCCATGGAACTGGGTCCAGCTTATCGACCCTCTGCGTTGCCCCTCTGCCAGCTGGACATGATTTCTTCCCCACAAGTGCAGCCTTTTGGTTCTGGGCCAGGATCCTGGTTCCCAACCTCTTGTCTGTCCTCCTTTCTCGCCTATTCTTCCAGAGCTTCCCAGGTGTAGAGAACAAGTCCTGGGCTAATTCACAGAAGACCAGGAGAGGGCTAGTTACTGGGGTCAATGTATCAATCACGGGGTTACTAACCTCCTCTGACTCATCTATGGGGCGTACGTCTCCAAATACTGGGATGTCTCATCCTATAAGGACCAAATATGGGCGTTTCAGGACCACCCCTGCCATCACCCTTGTTGTATTCCCCTAGACCTCAATTTGTACAGGGATGGTCGGATAATAATTGACAGCACCATGTACACAGGTTATTCCGGTGCGCTTGGCCCGAGACAGCTGGTCCCGCCCCACTATTTTCCCAGAGACCAGAGTGACGGCACTTCCTAACTGGCCGCATGTCTCTACAGGGGACCATCGCGACTTCCACAAGGTTTATCAAGCTGCAAAGATCTTCATGATCCCCCAGATGGCACTGCATGGGCTCCTCCACATTAGGGTACTGGGCGGCTATATGTCCTAATTCCCCACAGGCATAATGCCTATATCCTGCTGAGGGCATCCCCCTATTCTTTGGGCTAGTGGGCCTTACCCCATGACCCTCTCTGCCCAGGTCCCCACGTCCCTTCGCGGTCTCAGGCTGCTCCTCAGACTCCTTCCTCCCCAACATAGTTCTGCCGGTGCTTCGGAAACCCAGGCCCTTGGGCCAGGGATTGGCCTCTTGACCCGGCGCATTTCTTCCCCGATAGTCCAAGAAAGTTCCTTGGCCATTAAGTGTCTCTCTACGAGGGCAACTATCTCATCATATGAGGCGGGGTGATGTTGGCTGATCCATCCTCGTAAGTCTGGTGGTAATTCTCTCATGAACCTATCCAACACCACAACGTGCATAATTTTCCCTGCCCTGTGGATCTCAGGGCACAGCCACGTCCGTGTTAAATGGATCACGTCGAACAGCTGGGACCTCCGTGCTTTGCCATCCTGGTACCTCCACTCATGGAACCTCTGGACCCTTATAGCTGTCATCACCCTGGACTTTGCCAGGATCTCAGCCTTCAACTGGGGGTAATCGCTAGCTGCTTCCTCTGCCATGTCGTAGTAGGCCTTCTGGGCCGCCCCACAAAGGAAAGGGGCGAGGATGCTGGCCCACTGGTCTTGGGGCCAGGCTTCATGTAGGGCCATTCTCTCGAAGGCGAGAAGATATGCCTCCACGTCATCATCCACTGTCATCTTCTGTAGGTAACTCCTTGCCCTTAGGGACCGTGTCCCATCATAGCCATGTGTCAGAGCAGTCAGGCCCTTCGGCTGGTTAGAGGGGTGAAATATTGGAACGGCCTTCCGAGGGAAACGGTGGGGGCGACGGACCTGTCTGGTTTTAAGATTAAGTTGGATAAGTTTATGGAGGGAATGGTTTAATGATAAAACATAGTAGTCAAGGAAAACCAAGCAATGGTACATGAACAACATAATGGCCAACAAGGGTCAGGCTAGAGACTCTTGCCTATATGCTCGGGGTATTACTGATCGCCATATTTGGGGTCGGGAAGGAATTTTCCTCCAGGGTAGATTGGCCGAGCCTCTGGAGGTTTTTCGCCTTCCTCCGCAGCATGGGGCAGGGATCACTAGCAGGAGGGTCTCAGCCGATTGAAGTCACTAAAACACAGGACTGGGGACTTCAACGGTAGAGTACAGGGAAGGGTCTTGCGGCCTGCAGCATGCAGGGGGTCAGACCAGATGATCATAATGGTCCCTTCTGACCTTAATGTCTATGAGTCTATGAGTCTATGAGTCTATGAGACCTCCTGCACTGTGGCTTGATCCTGGGCCGCCTGGCTCATCAGCAGTTGATTCATCGCCTGCTGTTGCTATAGTGACTCCTGTTGGGCAGCTGGCTGGACCCTGGTAGCCTCTTGTTGTGTTTGCCGTGGCCTGAACTGGCACCCTCACTACGTCATCCATTTTGGGGGTGGGGGTGATTTACCTTGCCCTGGGACAATTCGCCACAAAGTCAATCCCACTGCTGACACCATTTGTGGCAAGGCATCTCCACATGGCTGGGCCACATGAGTGGAGCCTGGCAGGGATTGTGTGACCGTGGGAGAGCTGGCTGCAGGGCCACAGGCTGGAGGAGGCACAAACTCAGAGTGGCTCTGTGTAGTAGAAGGGGAGACAGCCATTTTGACTCCCTGAGAGTAAGCTGGAGCCACCAGCTTCACAAGAGAAAGGCCAAGCCCAAAGATTCTGCTGCACCGATGAGGTCTGATAAATGCAAAGTGGTGCACATTGGAAAACATAATCCCAACTATACGTATAAAATGATGGGGTCTAAATTAGCTGTTACCACTCAAGAAGGAGATCTTGGAATCATTGTGGATAGTTCTCTGAAAACATCCACTCAATGTGCAGTGGCAGTCAAAAAAGCGAACAGAATGTTGGGAATCATTAAAAAAGGGATAGACAATAAGACAGAAAATATCATATTGCCTCTATATAAATCCATGGTACGGCCACACCTTGAATACTGCGTGCAGATGTGGTCGCCCCATCTCAAAAAAGATATACTGGAATTGCAAAAGGTTCTGAAAAGGGCAACAAAAATAATTAGGGATATGGAACAGCTTCCATATGAGAAGAGATTAATAAGACTGGGACTTTTCAGCTTGGAAAAGAGACGACTAAGGAGGATATGATTGACGCCTATAAAATCATGACTGGTATTGAGAAAGTGAATAAGGAAGTGTTATTTACTCCTTCTCATAACACAAGAACTGGGCGTCACCAAATGAAATTAATAGGCAGCAGGTTTAAAACAAACAAAAGGAAGTATTTCTTCACACAACGGACAGTCAACCTGTGGAACTCCTTGCCAGAGGACGTTGTGAAGGTCAAGACTATAACAGGGTTCAAAAAAGAACTAGATAAATTCATGCAGGACAGATCCATCAATGTCTATTAGCCAGGATAGGCAGGGATGGTGTCCCTAGCCTCTGTTTGCCAGAAGCTGGGAATGGGTGACAGGGGATGGATCACTTGATGATGACCTGTTCTGTTCATTCACTCTGGGGCACCTGGCATTGTCCACTGTTGGAAGACAGGATACTGGGCTAGAGGGACCTTTGGTCTGACCTGGTATGGCTGTTCTTATGTTCTTATGCCTGAGCCCGGCCGGCCGCCCCTGCACCAGGAGCTGGGGGATGGCCAGGGCTCAAGGCTGCCAGGGACTCCATGCAGCTGAAGGTAGAGTTGCTGGCCTTCCAGTGAGGGAACCAGCCCTTCACACCAAGCTCCAGCCTTCCTGTCCAGACACGGCCCAGACTCCGGGGTGTGGGCTTTGAGTTGTTGCTGTGGGATTGGTTGGGGTCTTATTTAACAACCTTGGTTCCTTTGCCTGTTCCTTTCCCCTTCTTTTCATTAGTCCTCTCCTTTCCAGGTATAAAGTGTTGTGTCTTTGATGTACTGCACCGGTGAATGGGAATAGCCTACAGGCCATAGAGGTTGTTATTGGTTTCGACACCTGTCCATTAGAAACACAGGGCCATTGGTCCTAAGTGGGGGTGTCACCGAGTCCCCAAGGAGAGAGGAATTAGGGGCTTCCATCACTACTGAGGATTGGGGTGCCCCAGAAGAGGGGCTATGTAAGAATAAATCACAGGCCTGCCGTGCGATGTGTCTGTGTCTGGGAATTCCTCAGGATTCAGATCCTTGATGACATATTTGCACCCACAAAATAATTACTGGGTATGCCGGGTGTGCAATTATGAATGAGTCACAAGAAGCTGTAAGTACCTCCTTGCCGGGGAGTGTGGTGGGCAGAATTAACTAAAAGGCCGTTGTGGGCTGTGAGCTGCTCATCCTGCCCCCCAGAGCTCAGTGCTGGAAAGCTTTCCTAAAATCATGTTCTGTGGACCATAATCCATGTTCTGTATTGACTTCTATTCTATTCTAGATACGCTCCACCACCCTTTGCACCAGAGAAAGTCATTTCTAGAGATCGTCAAAAAAAAATGAGAAAAAAAAGTTTGCAAACCCCTCTGAACATTTCCATGCCATTTTCATGGCACAGCTTTCAGAAAGGAGGTGATTTTTCATCTATTAAAATTTTGTTCACATTTTTTGTTTTTTCCCTTCTCCTCCCCCCAATTTTGCCTTTGAAGAAAAGGGGGTGGGGGAAGAGAGAAGGAAGGAAGAACAATACATGAAAACAACTCAGTAAACCTCCAGAAAATCTGAAAACAACAACAAAATCCCAAATAACCAAAACTCCAAAAAGGGTTTATTGGTTTGGTTTTCTGATTTCATCGAAGAAACGGAAAATCGTGGGAAAAGGCCCATTTTTCATTAGAAAACTGTTGAGCAGTTGCAGTTGTTTCAAAAGCTGGCTCTACATGGATTTGTGTTAGCTAGAAGCGTCCATGTAGAAATAAACAGAAGATTGGTTCCCCAAACACAGTTTGGCTCTCAAAGTTTGCATGTGTAGGGCAGGTGGGGAGGAAAAGGACTGTGTGCCAATGCAGAATCAGGCTCATCAAAGGCAGTTTTTTTGCCTTTGGGGGTAGGGAAGCCCCTAGATTTTCTTATAGAGACAGAGCATTTACTCTAGTCTGGGGGAACATGTATACAGCAATATGACCATGTTACAGGTTTATTATCTCCTGATGCGTGAGGTGTTCGGTGAAAACAAAACCAACTCAACTACAATTTCTTTACAAGGTGATCTCCCAGTGACTTATTCTTTACCTTTATCATAATGCTGTATTGGTCTTCAGCAGACTGTATAATCAGACAATGCCTAAAACAATAAAGTGCTTAATTATAAAACTCCATGCCAATAAAATCATTGTTTTACAGTAGTCATTGTGGAATCCCTTTGGGTAACAGACTTCCTATAAGCTGGATCTACATTAGACTATGTTCAGGACAGACCGGGACCCAGTCCTGCCCCTATTGAAGTTCGTGGCAAGGTTCCAGTAGGAACATGGCCTAGGTATGGATTTGGTATAGATTTGGGTAGCTGAACGCGCTTGCCTTGGGGAATAGCTGGGGTATGGGATTGACAAGGCCATAACCCCTGGAAGGGGTTGATCTGAGATTGCATTGGAGGGGCATTGGAGGGAAACACAAACCAGATTTAGGGTCACATTTTCAATATGTGGCTTAGGAGTCCAAGTCCCATTGACTTTCAGTAAGACTTAGGCTCCTACAGGACAGATTTTTAAACAATTTAGGCACCTCACGATGCAGGTAGGTCCCTACTGGGATTTTCAGAAGCATCCAGGGGCCTATTTGCATCTTTAGGCACCTAAATACCATTAAAAATCTGGCCCAATGTCCCTCAATCACTTTTGTAAATTTTACCCGTCAGTCCCAACAGGACTTGGTCACTTGTGGCACGTCTCCACAGTCAGCGGCAGGGAGCCTCTGAGCGTGGGTTGACACACGTCGGGTCGCGGGACTCATGCGGCCGTGTTATGAATAGCTGCGTGGACAGTGGTTTTAAGGCGTGGCTCGGGCTGGAGCTCAGGTTCTGAAGCACGGCTCCCCTCACTAGGCTTCAAAGCCCTCGTCTCAGCTCTCTACGCAGCTATTTTTAGCATGGAAACACGAGCTCCCCGCCCCCCCGAGCCACAGCCAGTAGCCCTGGGCTAGCAGGCTCACTGCTGCAGACTGTGGATGTACCCTTAAGTGGTGCTTTAGAAAATGCTCCCCTGCAATGCCCAAGGGGTCAAATCCTGCCACGTCAAAATGGTCACCAGTCTTTGATTTTTCAAATAACGTCGAAAAAAATTCCAAATTTTGGAACCCAATAAAAACATTGGACAAAGAACTCATGGTATTTTTCAACCAGCCAGAGAGCCGGCTGGAATTTTCAAAAGAACCTCATCGAACTTTCAAAAACTGGTGTTGACATTTAAAAATAAAAATCAACATTTAAAAAAAAATGGCACTGACATGATTTCCAAAAATGTCATTGGCATTTTAAAACAACGCATCGGAATAGCAAACCCTGGGAGAAAACGGTCCAATCAAATGTTACAAAACATTTCCAAAAATGTGTACTGACTTTTCAGACAGCTCTGCTGAGAAGCCAGATGGTGATAGCAATAGCTAAATAAAAATAAAATAAAATAAAAATATGGAGATACACTTATCTCCTAGAACTGGAAGGGACCCTGAAAGGTCATTGAGTCCAGCCCCCTGCCTTCACTAGCAGGACCAAGTACTGATTTTTGCCCCAGATCCCTAAGTGGCCCCCTCAAGGATTGAACTCACAACCCTGGGTTTAGCAGGCCAATGCTGAAACCACTGATCCCTCCCCCAATACCCCACAGGATTGGTCCCATTGACTTCAATGGGAGTCAGGGCTGCTTAGCGTCTCTTGACATCTGGCCCCATACTGTAGCAGGTGGGATACTGATAGACAAGCCATTCATTTGGTTTTAATCCAGACAGACCTGGTTTTGTATGGTTTGCCCCCTGTCCGGTGCTGATATCAAACCAGCCGTGGTTATCTCTGGTATCATGCACGGAGGATGCTGTTTTGCAGAGTGTGTTGCTCTGTCCCCGCTGGTGTGAGCTCACATGCACTGTGCATGCAATGTCATGCTGGTGGGGGCGGGGACACGCAGGAGAGGGCAGGGACAATGGAGGGGAGGTTCTGGGGCTGCGTCAGTGGCCACCCTAGATACTGGGTTCTGCTAAGATCTTTCGTTGGCCAAAGAGCTTAAAGACCCGTTTCCGGATCTGCTTGGACTTAATGCCGTAGATGACTGGGTTTAGCATGGGGGGAACGATGAGGTACAGGTCAGCCACCAAGACTTGGGTGTGAGGAGCAAGGCCGAGCTTAAAAATATGCAGGTACAGAGAAAGGAGCCCTCCCAAGTAGAAGAGCAGGATGACGCAGACATGGGAGCCACAGGTGCTGAAGGCCTTGAGACGTGCCTCCTGAGACGAGAGCCGTAGGACGGAGTGGAGGATCATGCCGTAAGAGAAGGCGATGAAGACGAAGTCTGTCCCCACTAGGGCTGTGGCCACAACGATGCTGTACAGGTCGGTGACTGCCGAGTCTGCGCAGGCCAGCTCCATCACAGCCATGTACTCGCAATAGGAATGAGGGATGACATTCATTTTACAGTAGGGCAGACTGGTTAGAAGGCAGGTTAAGGGCGTCACGACCCCCACCCCCCTAGCAAGTGACAGCAGCCCAATCTGGGCAATCTTTGGGCTGGTTACGATAGTATTGTATCTCAAGGGGTTGCAGATAGCCACGTATCGGTCTAAAGACATGGCCAAGAGCACCCCTGACTCCACTACAGTGAAGGTGTGGATGAAGAACATCTGGAGGAAGCAAGCCTCGAAGCTGATCTCTCTGGAATCCAGCCAGAAGATGCTCAGCATTTTGGGGACAACGGCAGTTGAGAAGACCAGATCAATGACAGCCAGCATGGACAGGAAATAGTACATGGGCTCATGGAGGGTCTCCTCCTGCTTTACAACGAAGAGGACAGTACCATTTCCTAGCAGAGCAATCACATACATGAGGCAGAATGGGATGGAGATCCAGATGTGCTCAGATTCCAGGCCGGGGATGCCGGTCAGCAGGAACGTAGAGGGGTTAGGGCAGGTCTGATTGAAGGTTGACATGACCTACAGCAGGTGCGGATCAGTCGATTTGCAGAAGTTCTTTCCCTGCAATACAATAATTGAAGGGCTGGGATTTTTTCAGGGCGCTGGACATTTTTCAAACCTAGCACAAGCTCATTTGGTTTATTCAGGCCAAAGTGTTCAAAGCTCGGTGTCTTAAGTTATGCTCCTAAATTGGCAGCATGGTCTGGAGAGGCACAGTGGTCTAGTAGGGAGGGCACTGGACAGCAAGTCAGGAGACCTGAATGCTGCCCTGGGCTCTGCCACTGACATGCTGGGTCACCTTGGGCCAGTCGCTTCCTTGCTTCGGGCCTGAGTTTCCCCCCCTTTGTCTGTCTTGTCTATTTCCTTTCTAAGCTCTTCAGGACAAGGACTCTCTAGCATGCACATGTGTATGTACAGCTCCGAGCATGGTGAGGCCCTGATCTCAGCTGGGGCCCACAGTTGCTATTGTACTGACCGATGGGGAGTGTAAGGCACAGAGACTTCCCTGCCCTGCCCTCTTTCCCCAGCCACCTTCCATGAACCAAGTGCAATCGGGAGACCCATGAGCCGCTGCGAGGATCCCACCGCATGCTTGGAGGTAAGAAGAGGAAGATGAGGATTGAGGACACAAGATAATGTTTTGGAGACAGCAGACAGCCCTGGCTACTCCCTGATCAGCCTACGCCCCTGTACAGCTACTGCAGTGCGTTGTGCCAGGGGTGAATCTAGCCTGATATGTCCATGGCAAAATGAACCAGAGAGAATTGCAGCTGTTTGATCATTGCAAATTACAGCGGGTGCATCCAGAACTGTGAGTTAAGAACATAATCAAGGATGTGAACAATTAAAAGTTTGATATCTATCTATCTATCTATCTATCTATCTATCTATCTATCTATCTATCTATCTATCTATCTATCTATCTATCAACGGCCAGACTGGGTCAGACCAAAGGTCCATCTAGCCCAGCATCCTGTCCTCCGACAGTGACAAATACCAGGTGCCCCAGAGGGAATGAACAGAACAGGTAATCATCCAGTGATCCACCCCTGTTGCCCATTCCCAGCTTCTGGCAAACAGAGGCTAGGGACACCATCCCTGCCCATCCTGGCTAATAGACATTGATGGACCTATCCTCCATGAATTTATCTAGTTCTTTTTTGAACCCTGTTATAGTCTTGGCCTTCACAACATCCTCTGGCAAAGAGTTCCACAGGTTAACTGTTTGTTGTGTGAAAAAATATTTCCTTTTGTTTGTTTTAAACCTGCCGCCTATTAATTTCATTTGGTGACCCCTAGTCCTTGTGTTATGAGAAGAAGTAAACAACACTTCCTTATCTACTTTCTCCACCTCAGTCATGATTTTATAGACTTCAATCATATCCCCTCTTAGTCGCCTCTTTTCCAAGCTCAAAAAGTCCCAATCTTATAAATCTCTCCTCATATTGCAGCCGTTCCATACCCCTGTACATTTTTGTTGCCTTTTTCTATACCTTTTCCAATTCCAATATATCTTTTTTGAGATGGGGCGACCACATCTGCACGCCATATTTAAGATGTGGGCGTACCATGGATTTATACAGCACCTTCACCATAACCCCCCCCCACACCTCTCTTACTTGCTAAACAGGTTGTAACCAGTGTTTTTAACATTCCCATCATGCAAACTGTCCCTCCAGGTTTCAGTAATGCCAATTATATCACATATCTTTTCATTGATAAGAATTCCAATTCCTTTCGCTTATTACCAAGACTCCTAGCATTGGTGTATAAGCAATGAGAACATTTCCATCCAGGCTGTTGTAATGAATCCCACCATCACCACATCTCTGCATTTTCCACATAAAATAGATGGTTAATAGCCAGTTCCTCAAGGGATTTAGAAGCTCTGATTCTTCTTTCTTTCTGGAGTTCAGAAACTCTGTTTGGGGCAGGTTTATCATTATGGTTTCTAACAGCAATGATCTGGTCCATTTCATTTTAAAAACCAGAATCATGCTTTAGTCTTCAGTGCTATTGCCTCGCCATTCTCCATGTCACATCTTATCTTGGGAACTTATTTCTAATCACTTATTAGCTGTAAATTCTGGGATTTCCCGCAGGGCAGGGCGCGTTTTCCCTACACACAGGGAGTAAAGCCAGACAACATTTTTTGGTTAAAATATTTTTCCAGTGAAAAATGACTTTTGCAGAACATTTTCATTTTGCTCCAGATTTTCTGGTTTGTGGCTGAAAAAAACAACACCCCCGACACAGCAACCTGAACATTCAATTTTCCATACAAAAATATTTTTTTGATAAAAATGTTTGATTCTTATTTTTAAATAGTATTTTTTTTTTACTGAAAACAAAAATTGTAACTGAAAACAGATTTCAAAAAGGGAGTATTTCCTAGTTTTGGTTTTGATTTTTCATTGAAAAAAAAATGGAAACATTTTCATTGTAAATTTTGGGGGGGGGGGGGGAATGTAAAAATAAATTAAAAATGTCCACCAAAGTGTAATTGCTTTTTTTGTTTGTTTTTGGCCTAGCTCTAATTGTGAGATCACACACACCGCAAATGCTGAAGCAACCTCAGTCTGCAAAGCCTGGGAGAAACACTGCCCTTTAACCTAGCTCCCTCTCAGTCACCCAGCAACAGAGCACTTTCCAATGAGCCTTTCTCGCCCCGCCTCCCCCCGTTCCATCCAAATAACCCTACAGTCACCTACCTCCGTGCGAGTCTTGTGGCTGTCCCTCCTTATCTCTTTGGGGGTGCTCTGCCTGTGTGCGGGCGTGATTCTGAAATGTCAGGACAAACGTTGCAGGAGTCTTTATAATTCACCCCAGTTAAATCTTCTGGGATCTCTCCACCAGATGGGAGTCTCTGGTGACTATGGCCTCTCCAACCGTGCTAGTCTAAGGCAGTGAAGGATAAGTGGTATTGACCCTAAATTAGTTCTCGCTGCCCTGCTTTGCTTTGCTAGCCCCCGGATCTGGAAAGTACTAGGATGGGGTGGTGCAAATGATTGTGGTGTTGGTTGCAACTTTCTGTGTAACTTTTCCTCAGAAAAAAAACCTCTCTTCTGAAAGTCTGTCAGGTAGGAGCCACACACTAGAGCAGGACCTAAGGGAGTTCCCCATCCAGCAGCTGGGTATGAAAGGATGTCCTGCATGTGACCATCGAAGGACCTCAACCTTGGATCTCCTGGCAATGGTCTACTGGCTGAGCCACCTCCTCTGAGCCCTGGCTTGCATCACATCACCCTCCCAAGCTTTCTTCACAACCAACAAAACTGGAAGGGCTGAGAGTCTCTCCTGTGATATTGTCCTTTTGGGCTACTCTGGCAGCACAAAGGAGACAAAAAACCAGTAGATTAAAATGTGGGGATTCCTCAGGAGTGGGGGAATCCCTGAGTGTCATGGAGCCAGTGTAGCTAGCTCCTACTCCTGGCCCCTTTCCCAGTCCTTGGTATGGCGGGTACTGGGGACTTGACAGGAGGAAAGGAGCATGGTCAGAATGTTACTGTGCTCCAGCAATCCCCAGCAGGGGACCTGGACCTTTGGGGCCATATTCCACTGGTGGTGTTTAGAGCAGCCCCGAGGCTGCTCTGAACTGTACAGGCCATAGGACTGAGGAGATATCAATGGCTCCCTTGCACTACTCAGTGTCTTACACCAGGCTCAGCACCATAGTCTCTGAGCTCCTTCCTGTAGTGCATTACGTTAACGGTTGTCACACATTTGTTTTCGTCCCCTCCCCAGGAGAAGAAGTGTGTGCGGGAGGGTGTTTTATCGTGGTCATATTTTCATGTTTATGTTAGAGAAGACCGGTCAAAGAAATGCACTGTGCACTTGGAGCGCAGTGGGGAGAAGTTTGGGATGGTCCTTAGCTCTGGGGAGTCTGTTTCACAGTCTCAGGCTGGACCACAAGAACGCTCTGTCTCCCTCACTGCTGCGCTTCGCCCTTAATGTCGTGCGTTCCATTGGGCCAGGGGAGTTGAGTTGTTGACCATGGTCTTCAGCCCAGACTTTGAGGTGATCTTTAAGAGATGCTGGGCGTAGGCCATTGAACAAGGACCAAGACCTTGAATTTGATGTACCTCCGTCCCTTCACTGTGCTCAGTGCATATCGGGGGCAGTTCAGACTTGAGGCCAATATCTGTAGCTTGAAAAGTAGCTCTGGAAGGGAGTAACTGCTCTCCCCGGGCGGTGCTGGAATAACTCACTGCAGCTCACTTCAAGCCCTAGCACGATGAGCCGTCTTTTACAAATGGGGAAACTGAGCCCCCGTCAAAGAGACTGTCACTCTAGAGATCATGTCCTAAAAAAAAAATGCACCCAGGTTGGTGAAAACTCACCAAGAATTGGGAACATTTAAAAAATCTAATTTCTGCTTCAGCCCGCGTGCAATTTGTTTGTTTGCTTTTTATGTTTCCTTCGGCTTGGTCCATGAATATAGATTTACGAATTTATTTCTAGTCTGCTTTAATTCCTGAATCCTCTGCACTCACCATAAACTCAGTGTTTGCGCACACACACACACACACACACACACACACACACACACACACACACACACACACACCTACCCACCCACCCACACCAGGAAACATTTATTTTGCTGCATTAAAGTACATACGCAAAGTGAGTTAACATGCACAAAGCCACCGTGTGGTTCTCCTTCAAAGGCCTCCTTAAAACTCTTCTTTGCCGTGATGCGGACAGGAAACTTGACAATGGGTGTCTCCTGTTGCCTCTGGTTTTATACTTAGATGGGAAGTTCCTCAGGGCACAGACTGTCTGTTTATTATGGCTTGTTGTACGGTATCTAACACAGTAGAGCCCTGCTCTATGACTGGGGCCTCTGGGTGCTAATACAGCACAAATAATAAATAATAAATAATTTTGCCATGAAGTTTTGTAAAACTTTGCAGAAAATCTAAATGTTGTGTATCCACCTATTCCCTACCCCCATCTATCTATCTATCTATCTATCTATCTATCTATCTATCTATCTATCTATCTATCTATCTATCTATCTATCCTTCAGTACAGTCTTATCTAAACACCTGACATTCTCCTTTTAAGAGATTTCTCTGTGTCACACAGAAAATCCATTGCCGAGCTGGGATTAAAACTCAAGACTCCTTGACTCCTCACCTGGTGCTACACTACACACCTCCCCTCAGTGTGTCTGGCCCTCTCCCTTCGGCATGACAGTCCATTGTTTCCTTTAGTTCCGAGCTCTGCAGGTGTCTCTCTCTTGTTTTTCAGGGTTACACTGACGGAGATCCCCCAGGGTTTCTGTTCAAACCCAACTGCCATCTCTGTTCCTGGGTGTGAGTGCACTTGGGGCTGACCGGTGATTGCAGACGGACCTCCGTGACTAGGAAACGCAGCCAGGAACTACCACAAGATCCAGCTTAGACAATGTAACCCACGTGCTTCATCCGGGGGACAATACATTGAAATGCACACCGAGTGGAGGGGAAAACCTGGGAACCAGGGATGGCTGATGGACAGGCCAGGGTATCAGGGGCGGCTCCAGGCACCAGCGCATGAAGCGCGTGCGTGGGGCGGCAAGCCACGGGGGGCGGCCTGCCGGTCGCCATGAGGGTGGCAGTCAGGCTGCCTTCAGCGGCATGCCTGCGGGAGGTCCGCCAGTCCTGCGGCTTCGGCGGCAATTTGGCGGCGGGTACGCCGAAGGCGCGGGACCAGTGGACCTCCCACAGGCATGCTGCCAAATCCGCGTTACCAGTGGACCTCCTGCAGGCATGCCGCCGAAAGCCGCCTGACTGCCGTGCTTGGGATCTCAAAATACATAGAGCCGCCCCTGCAGGGCATCAGTGGGCCTCAGCCAGACATGAGTTTGCATCATGCCACCGCTCTGAAGAGAGTCACTGATATTTTGGTGGCATGCAAATGAGACACACGATCACGGAGCAGCAGGGTGATATAACTCCTCTCTAGGGGTGACATTCACCCTGATGCAGAGGGACCAGTACAAGACCAAGGCACCAGGTTCTTAATGGGACTTAAGTGGTGACTTTTACCCAGTAGTGGCTATTCCAGGAATCCCATCACCTTCAGTTGGGTATCACATGTAGACGCAGCTCCAAGAAGAGCGACAGAAGTGACTAAGGCTGAGGGGGGCGCTGTGAGCAAAGGTTCAAAGAGTTAAATCTGTACAGTGTGGCTAAGCGACAGCCCAAGGACATGTGGCTGAAAGGTGCAATCCCCCAGGCGGCAGGGGAATTATTTAGGAGGACAACGTGGCGGCCGGCAATGCTTCTTTCTGCACAGGTTCCACCGTTTATCTTCCAGCCGTCACAATGTCTGCATTTGACGGCCAAAGTCCATGCAGCGTCTCTCGTGGGGTGCTAAGATCGTCAGGACTTTGGGGCAGGGACTGTTTTTCTTCTCAAGGGTGTGTAGGGCATTGTCACAGGGTGGCTGGTCCTTGAAGCGGAAACGGGGCCTTCGGCTACCTCTACAGGAGCAGCTCACCTCCCGAGATGGGCAGATGGCTTTGGTCATGTGACTAACAAAGCCAGGCCAGGCCTAGGGATAGAAGGGAGATGTCTGACGGAGAGCGAGGGGTTGACTCCAGCTCTGGAGGGCTGAGAGCGCTGGGCGGGGCAGAAGCCTGGGGAGCTGCAGCTGGAAGCTGTGGAGGATAGATGACAGTTCGAACTGAACCCAGCTCCGGGAGCAAGGACTGGGGGCTCCTAGCTCAAGGGGAGAGAAGCACTGACCTGGGGCTGGGACCTGGAGGAGCCATGTGTGGGGACTAAATAAATTGGATGCCCAGAGAGGGAGAGTTTTAATCACCATTGGTCTGTGATGTGCAGTTCTTAAGGGGGCCTGAGCTGAAGGGGAAACTGAGGCAAGGCACTGCAGAACCATCCTGGCTAGGAGGGGTCCTCAGGAGGAGGCTGACCCTGTTACAGACACGTAGCACAAGCGGACCCTGATCGGGGCCTCTGGGGCCTACTGAAATGCAAATATTGTCATGTACCTTGCGCAGAACCAGGACAATGTCAAGCATACGAGTTCAGCTGTTTCTGAATTATCTGCCCCCCTCCCCCACCAAAACAGATCTGAGCCTGATAATTTGCTAATGGAAACCTTTATTAATAGTTTGCTAATGGAAGCCCCTCAAAACTCAGCCACGGCTGCACTCTTGTCAGTCAAAATCTTCACCAAAAAACCCCCAACCATCTCAAGGCAGACGCCACTCCTCGTGGCAGGCAAATGGTTCATGTTCCCTGAAGTTCTGGCACCATGAATACAGATGATCACAATGGACACTGTTCTGTGACCTTAACTAGTGTGGTTTAAACAAGCTGTCAGATACACTGTAGGGAACGATTCTGCATTGCTCTGGATTCCAAATGTAATTTATTTTATGCAGATAATTATTATTCATTGTTTGTATTGCAGCAGAGACTCCAGATCAGGGCCTGGTTATGCTGGGTACTGTACAGACACAGTATGACATATCTGCTCCAAAGAATTTTCAGTCTAACTAGCCGGGACAGACAGAGGGTGGAGAGGGGAAACTGAGGGACGGAATGGGTGTGTGTGTGTGGAGTGATGTGCCCATGGGCAGCAGGTTTAAAACAAATAAAAGGAAGTTCTTCTTCACACAGTGCACAGTCAACCTGTGGAACTCCTTGCCTGAGGAGGTTGTGAAGGCTAGGACTATAACAGGGTTTAAAAGAGAACTGGATACATTCATGGAGGTTAAGTCCATTAATGGCTATTAGCCAGCATGGGTAAGGAATGGTGTCCCTAGCCCCTGTTTGTCAGAGGGTGGAGATGGATGGCAGGAGAGAGATCACTTGATCATTACCTGTTAGCTTCACTCCCTCTGGGGCACCTGGCATTGGCCACTGTCAGCAGACAGGATCCTGGGCTGGATGGACCTTTGGTCTGACCCAGTACGGCCTTTCTTATGTTCTTATGTTCACACAGCAGATTAGTGTCAGAGCCAGGAAGAGAGCCTAGATCTCTTGACACCCAGTCTTGTGGTCTAACCATTAGACGAAACTGCCTCTTATTCTGAGTCAGATTCTGCTATGCTCACTCGTGTCGAGACGCTCCTTACTTCTCCAGTAGTCCCAGTGATTCTGTCGTGGCTACGCTGTGTGAGTGAGGTTGGCAGAATCGCCTCCTTGCTGAATAGACCCGGTGAACAACTGATCACACTCCTTAGACCAGATCCTTCTTGGGCCCAAATACCTTCAGCACTGCGTCCTGCACCTGCTTTGTCCTCATGCTGTAAATGACCGGGTTTAGCATGGGGGGAAGGGTGAGGTAGAGGTCGGCCAGCAGAACCTGAGTCCAGCGAGCCACCCCCTGGCCAAAGCTCTGTGTGTATATGGAAGCCATCCCTGGAAGATAATAGAGCAGCATCACGCAGAGGTGGGATCCGCAGGTGCCAATGGCCTTGAGGCGCGCTTCCTTCTCGGCAAGCCGCAGGACAGCTCGAAGGATCATTCCGTAAGACACGGAGATGAAGGCTGTGTCAGTCCCGACGAGGAGCGTGGGCCCAACCACGCAGTACTGACTGATGGCTCGGGGATCTGCGCAGGCCAGCTTCACCACAGCCATGTGCTCGCAGTACGAATGGGCAATCACGGTGGAGCCGCAGTAGGGTAAGCGCTTCATCATCCAGGTGACCGGAGTCATGACAAGGCCAGCTCTCAGCAGAATGGCCAGGCCTATCTGTGTCACCTTTTGGCGCGTTAAGATGGCCTGGTACCTCAGAGGGTAACAGATGGCGACATATCTGTCAAAGGCCATTGCCAAGAGCACCCCTGATTCCGCAGCTGTGATGGAATGAACGAAGAACATCTGCGTGAAACAGGCATCGAAAGCAATCTCCATCGAGTTCAGCCAGAATATGCCGAGCATCTTGGGAACGATGGAAGTAGCCATGACTAAATCGATGGCCGCGAGCATGCACAGGAAATAGTACATGGGTTCATGGAGGGTCTGATCTAACCTGACAATAATCAGAATCATGCTGTTTCCTAGCAGCGCAATGATGTACATGGAACAGAAAGGGATTCCCATCCAGACATGGGAAGCTTCCAGCCCTGGGATGCCCATAAGGCTGAAAGACGATGAGCTGGAGCTGGTGTGATTGGAAAGAGCCAAGGCCATTTCGAAGAGGTTTGTTTTCTACGAATAAAAAGAGAAAAGACATTTAATCATTGTTTAAATGTCATGAAATGTTTCAAACAGAACTGGTGGGAAAACAGATTGTCCATCCCGGCACAAAGTTTGAGATTTGGAGTTTGTTTTGGTCCCAAATCAAGACAAAAAGCCAAAATTTTAAATGTTTCTTGTGAAATGAAATTTTAAAAATAAATTCATTGTAGGCCAATCAAAATGTTTCATTTCTTTAAATTTGAAATGTTGCACTTACATTTTTTACCCATAAGAACGATCATACCGAGTCAGAGCAAAGGTCCATCTAGCCCAGTCTCCTGTCTTCCGACAGTGGCCAATTCCAGGTGCCCCAGAGGGAATGAACAGAGCAGGGAATCATCAAGTGATCAATCCCTGTCACCCATTCCTAGCTTCTGGCAAACAGCCTTTCAATTTTAAAATGACTTTTATATAAACTAAAGTACATTTTGGAAAGAAAAGTTGTTCTGAAATGAAAAATTGAAATGCTTCATTCCAAAAGGGTCCAAAATGTTTTCATATTTTAAAAACATTTTTCCTCAATTTTTTTCTCAACAAAATTTCACAGACATAATAGAAATGTAGGGCTGGAAGGTACCTGAAGAGGTCATCTCAGCCATTCCACCCCCCCCACTGAGTCAGGACCAAGTATTCCTAGACCATCCCTGATAGGTGTTTGTGTAACCTGTTCTTAAAAACCTCCAGTGATGGGGATTCTACAACCTCCTTTGGTAATCTATTCCAGAATTGAGCTGTTGCTATAGTTAGAAAGTTTTTCCTAATATCTAACCTAAATCTCCCTTGTTGCAAACGAAGCCAGCTATGTCCTACCCTCAGTGGACATGGAGAGCAAGCGATCACTATCATCACCAAAACTGATATGATTTCACACCAAAAAAATCAGTTTTGTCAAAAATGGCATTTTCAGATAGAAAACGGCTTTGGCGAAAAATTTTCAACCAACTCTAGGTTAAAGGCACGGAGGGAAATTCACCCCTGTGCAGCACAAGCCCCGTGCATTTTTATCAGTGATCTAGAAGAAAAGCGTGCTGATGACGCAAAGATTGGTTGGGTGGTAAATAATGATGTGAACAGGTCACTGATATGGCGTGATCTGGATCAACTAGTAAGTGGAGCATAAACACTTGCATATTCATACAGCCAAATGTGAGGTCAGGTATCTAAGGAAAAAGCCGATAACTCACGCTTACGGGATGGGAGACTGTATTGTGGAAGGTAGCGACTCTGAAAAGGACGTAGGGGCGTGGTGGATCATCAACTGAATATGAACTTCTGGTGCAATGCTGTGGCGGCTGACATGATCCTTGTAGGTAGCAAAACTGGACTACGGAGTAGGAGTAGGGAGTTGATTTTACCTCTGTGGTTGGTATTGCTGAGACTGACACCAGAACACTGTGTGCGGTTCTGGCAGCCACATTTTGAAAAGCACGTTGAAAAATTGGAGAGGGTTCAGAGAAAAGCCACAAAAATGATTTGGGGAGTGGGAAGCCTGCCTTGCAGTGAGAGACTTATGGGATTAAGCTCACCACCAACAGAAGTTGGTCCAATAAAGATATTCCCTCTCCCACCGTGTCTCTCTCCGAAGGAATTCAGTCTGTTTAGCTTATGCAAGAAAAGGTTAAGAAGTACCATGATAAGCACCAATGGGGGAAGACGTTTTCAAGTAGTAGAAGGGCTGTTTGATCTAGCAGATAAGATCCAGTGGCAGCAGCGGAAGCTAGATAAATTCTGACTGGAAATCAGGCCCACGTTTCTATCCGAGGGTAACTCACCATTGGAACACATCACTGGAATTTTAAAATGAAGATTGGATGCCTTCCTAGAATGTAAGCTCCATTTTAAAATTATCTGACTGGTGCTATGCAGGAATTCAGACTAGATGCATGTGTAACCCACACGCCTCCTGGGTGTGGTGCTCTGTCCCATCTGATGGCACTGACACCACTTAGAAAGAGATAAAACCAGTCTGGTCTACAGCCTTAGCTAACAGGCAGGTGGCTTTTAGCTCATGCAGTAGAGGCTCATGCGCTAAACTCCAGAGGTCCCTGGTTTGATCCTGCCCGCTGACGACTGGGGTCTGTCGGTGTTACACCTGTACCTAGACTTTGTGCTGGCCCTCTGCACAGAGGTGGGCGTCACCCCACAGGAGCAGAGGTGGCACCATACACAGAGAACAGAGCAATGACTAAAAAGGGGCTGTTTTCCCCTACTTGCTTCTCAGAGCAGAAATCACATTAACAATGAAAACGAGACGAGTTCTTCAAGATACAGGCTTATGTTCAAAGAGAGCTGTGAATCCTGCCACGTGTGGGTCAGTGGCACAAACTTTGCTTTCAAGGCACAGCAGATTAGTATATTTTTATTATGTATAATCTATATTATCTTAGTGTCTAGGAGTCTCAGTCATGTCATGGATCAGGGCACCATTGTGGTAGGCTCGATATAGATGCACTGGCCACTGTGGGAAGACAGGACATTGGGCTAGATGGACCATTGGTCTGACCCATTATGGCCGCTCCTATATTCTAGAACACAAAGATGGTCCCATGACACTGACAATCTAAGGAAAGGCTCCTGTTCCCATTCAGAAGCAAAACTCTCACCCCATCCATCGATCTCACCTGGCTGCAGCAGTCATGTATCTCTCCCTTGGAGGTTCCTCTGGTCACGCTGAATCTGTGTGAATCACCGATCTGCCAGGCCTCGCAATGCAGAAGTATTTAATTCATCCTTATTAAACCCCAGGAGACACCAAGCCACATCCAATGGGGTTCCGTTGCCTTTTATGTGAGCACTTGCAAATTGGCAAGACACGCTTCTGTTCCTTTGGTTCTCTCTCCAGGGGAAAGTTCTGAGGCTAGATTCATGGGTACTCACTGCTACGGACACTGAGGGGGCACTAGATTGCTGGGGCTGCGACCACTGTACAAGCTGCCATGTGCTAGGGATCCCCTAATATTGCCATTGCTCTGGGGACCTTCTCAACATGTGTCTCTGGATGGTATTAGCAAAGCGTGACGTGTGTAACCATATTCCCTTGTGCTATGATCCCACCTGATCTCAGCTTTGCAAGGGACAGGCTTGGATGCGAGACCCAGGGAGCCTATGGGTATGTGGGCAGTGAGGCTGGTAGTACAGTAAATACTCCCCTTCCCTATTTATCTAGTCACAGAAGTGTGGCTTTTAAGGGAGCAGGAGGATCATCTCATCTGACCTCCTGCATAGCCCAAGCAAGGGACATTTATCCCGTTATTCCTGCATCAAGCCCATAACTTCGGTCTGAGCCAGAGCCTCTCTCTCAGAAAGACATCCAGGCTTAGCCCAGCTGATATGCAGCCCTATCATATGGCGGCCATACACTACAGCATCTGAGCACCAGGCACACACAGTAGTGAGGTCCCTACATGGGATCTCTGGCTCATCTCTGTTCTAGGGTTATAGGAACCCTGCTTAGGATAGGGATTTCTGTGTTTTGTTGTGGGTGGGGGATAGGATGGAGCATTATGTTGATGTTGCCGGGGTAATTCTTATGGTGGAAAGACCTTTTTGAAGAGACATGTTCTGCATAAAAACATAAAAACATAAGAACGGCCATATTGGGTCAGACCAATGGTCCATCTAGCCCAGTATCCTGTCTTCCAACACTGGCCAATTCCAGGTGCCCCAGAAGGAATGAACAGAACAGGGCAATTTTGAGTGATCCCCTGTCATCCACTCCCACTTTCTGGCAGTCAGAGGTTTAGGGACACCAGAGCATGAGGTTGCCTCACTGATCATCTTGGCTAATAGCCATTGATGGACCTTTCCGCCATGGACTTAACTAGTTCTTTTTTGAACACACTTATACTTTTGGCCTTCACAACATCCCCTGGCAGTGAGTTCCACAGATTGACTGTGTGTTGTGTGAGGCACTTCCTTATATTAGGCCATGTCTACATTACCACTTATGTCAGCAAAACTTTGGTCATTCAGGGGTGTGAAAAAACACCCCCCTGAGCGACATAAGCTTTGCTGGCATATGTGCTCGTGTGCACAGCGCTATGTCGGCGGGAGACACTCTCCCACCAACATAGCTACTGCCACTCGTTGAGCTGGCTTTATTATGTCAACGGGAGAGCTCTCTCCTATCAGCATAATGTGGCTACGCATCTCACAGCGATCTCACAGCGTAGACATGGCTTTGGTTTGAAACCTGATACCTAATAATTTCATTGGGTGACCCCCTCATTCTTGTGTTGTGTGCTGGGGTAAATAACTGTTTCCACACCAGTCATGATTTTATAGCTCTCCATCATATCTCCACTTAATCGTCTCTTTTCTAAGATGAGCAGTCCCAGGTTTTTTAATCCTCATACAGCAGCTGTTCCATACCCCTCATCATTTTTGTTGCCCTCTCTGTACCTTTTCCAATTCTAATATATCTTTTTTGACCAGAACTTCCTTCAGTATTCAAGAGGTGGGCATACCATGGATTTCTATAGTGGCATTATAATGTTTTCTGTCTTATTATCTATCCTTTCCCCAATGGTTCTGTTTGCGTTTTTGACTGCCGCTGCACATGGAGTGGACGTTTTCAGAGAACTATCCACAATGAGTCCAAGATCATAGAATCATAGACTTTAAGTTCAGAAGGGACCATTATGATAGTCTAGTCTGACCTCCTGCACAACGCAGGCCACAGAATCTCACCCACCAACTCCTGTAACAAACCCCTATCTCTTTCTTGAGTGGTAACAGCTAATTTAGACCCCATCATTTTGTATGTGTAGTTGGGATTATGTTTTCCAATGTGCATTACTTTGCATTTATCAACACTGAATTTCATCTGCCGTTTTGTTGCCCAGTCACCCAGTTTTGTGAGATCCTTTTGTAGGTCTTCACAGTCTGCTTTGGTCTTAAATATCTTGAGTAATTTTGTATCATTTTGCCACCTCAGTTTACCCCTTTTTCCAGATCATTTATGACTATGTTGAACAGCACTGGTCCCAGTACAGACCCCTGGGGGACACCACTATTGACCTCTCTGTGCTGCAGTTCCCGAGGGCAAAGGTGAGAATAGCCACCTTTTGAACTAAAGGGCGAGGGTTAACATTGTACGGCTGTCACCTGCTGTAACACTGTTGAATGCTGGTCCACCCAAAGTTGGTGCACAGTTCCATTTCTTCATGTTTGTACATTTCAGTTATTCTTAAAATTAAGACGTTTCTATAAGCATAGGGTTCTCTCTGACAGTGTGTTTGCAGACTGGTGATCAGAAGAGAATGGGCTACCACTGCTGTTTGTCCGGGGTCAGGGGGTGTCTTCTGTTTTCAATAGAGTGGCGTGCAGATGGTTGGGCTAGAGAAGACTAAGGCAGTTGTCCCATGGAATTGTGGGATACTTCCAATGGACTCCTGGGACATGAGTTAAGCAGGGCTGTGGCTACACTGCAAAGCAACAGGGCTCATACCCTGGGTCCCAGCTTGACTCGAGCTTAGACCCTCCAGCCCTGCAGGGACCTGGGACCCTGGGTCCAACCCCTGAGTTAGCGCAATTAAAGTATAAATGCAATGGGGGATTAGCCCTGAACCTGGGCTCAAGCCCGGGTTTACGTTCCAGTGTAGACATACTCTCAGTCGCATTAGTGAGTATTAGGCTGTATATTGAGGCACTGGGGACTCCATACTTGTGCTGGAGCTGAGGGGAGGACAGTGTTTGTGACTCCCCACAGGGGCCCCTGAACGGTCCCTTTCACTGCCTGAGGGCTCGTCTCTGCCCAGATTCAATTGTTGGTTTTTAGCTGAGTGCAGCATTTCTGCATGGCGCTAACTCCTGCCTCCTTGGGGTTTGTGGGAGGGAACCAAGGGCTCTGGGCCTAGTAGGAGTCAAGCAGGGTATTCTCAAGAATGTAGATTGGCATTGGGGAACCACTCAACGAACCTGGGGTTCTCCCACCAGCACTTAGGTCCCAGGGCCAGGCTCTATCCAGTAACCATGGCACTTCCTGACCCGTCCAGTGATGGGAACTTCGTCCTTCATTAAGCATGAGATACATGCAGGAATGAGTATCCCACTTTCCTTCTGCTGCTTTCTCCATAACCGGAGCTGATTACAGAGCCGTCCCAGAGGCCCTTCCCCCTCCACAGAGAGTCAAGAACGTTCTAGACATGAAAATATTTGGAATAATCTATATTTTAGAGCAATTTATCAGGATTCCACCTGGACAGAAATACCCTCCTTCCCCGATGGTCTTCTCAAGGCACATCAGTTGTCCCAACCTGGATTGACAGGAGCGTCCCATCATGTTACCATCCATCAAAAATGAAACATGCGGTTGGATGGACAGTAGAAAACCAGTGGGGGCAATAATAATGTCAGGGAAGACAGGTTCTGAGTGCCTCGGGTTACTCTCCTGTGTGTACCAGCAGAGCATTTCCACTTCCAAAAAGCTTCATTTTCCTAGCGCTGGTTTCCGTGTGACAGATGCATGAGGAGGAGTTGGTCTGGCGCTATTTCCATTTGTCAGGCCTAAATCCTGCGGGAATAGCTGATGATATTCATCAGAGTTAAAATGGAGTCCTGCATCTCATATGGCAACGATGAGGGCTAGAGAATGGAGAACCTGCCCAGGGAGGATTAATGGAGTTTTGTTCACCTCAACGGGGCTTTGGAAAGTGACTCTTAAATCCACTGAGTAGGAGAGTGCTCAGATGCTGGTGTGCAGCGCTGGAGGGTGGCAGAGACACATACGCTTTCTTGTACCTTCGAATTCCAGCTTTGGTTTCAGCCCTTTGCATATCCATTGTGAGCTCTGCTGAGACACCCTGTGCAAATACCAATATTAATGAATAATAATGTAAACAGAGTCAGGATGAGCTCTACTCTGACATCTGGTGGTGAATTATGGTGAGGGTGGAAAAGAACTCCAGGGGCTGATCTTGTTTGCATAGGCACACCCACTCGCCTGGCATGAAACAACAGCAACTGAAAGTGGTTACTTTGGCTGGTGTGGGATCCCCAGTTTCTCTGTTATTGGGGCAGGAAGAATAAAGTTTTGTTACCCTGATTCTGTGAATCAAGGCCAGTGGAACTGTTGTATGACAGAAGGACTCACCATTACCTAAGTAGCACTTGCTTGACAAGGGGCATGGGTTACAACCCCCCAGTGAATGGAGAGGGGATTGAGGCAGGTATTTGTACTTGATGGCATGGGCCCCCCTTTGAGAGCTTGAAACACCAATTGCACTGACTCTGCTCCCCACTGTTGAATGCCAGAGCTAACTTTGATTCCATTAGGAGTCTAGCTACAGGCTGCTGAGCTGAATTCACTTTGGGCCAATGTTACACCAGCACTGGGGATCCCCTACTATGAGCTGAAATCACAAAAGAGCTAAAGTTACTAAGAGCTGAGATCACTGAGGCTGTGTTAACTAGTGGGGGAGCCTGAAGCTACATTGCTAAGCAGCTGGCGGAGCAATTTGCCGGGAAGACTGGAGGAGCAGTGCGGAGACTTGTGGGGACGATTGGAGCGGCTCAAGGAACAGTGAGCGGAGCTGTTTGCGGGGACAGCTGGAGTGGCTCATAGGTCGGTGAGCGGAGTGGAGCAGCTCATAGAGCAGAGCAGTTCGTGGGACGGCAGGAGTGGACTGGCTCGTGGTGAAGGCTGCGGTGGAACCCCAAGGAGAGATGGCCGGCCGTCCTCGGATCACATAAGGTGCCCCTTAAGACCCTTTTACTCTGGGGTTCACTGACCAGGGACAGAGACTTTGGGGGTTGTTGGACTTTTGGAACTTTGGGTGGTTGCTGGACCCAAGAGACTTTGGGGGTGTTGGACTTTGGGGACTCTGGGTGATTTTTGGGTTGCTGGATTCAAGAACCAAAGGGAAAGGACACAGCCCAATTTGCTGGGGTGGGTTTTTGCTCATGGTTTGTGTTATGAATCCTGTTTGTGGTGTTTTTCCAATTTAATGCTGATGTCGTTTACCTCATGTTATTAAACATTTTCTGCCACACTCAGACTCCATGCTTGCGAGAGGGGAAGTATTGCCTCTTAGAGGCACCCAGGGGGTGGTATGTAATTGTCCCAGGTCACTGGGTGGGGGCTCGAGCCGGTTTTGCATTGCGTTATTGAAATGGAACCCCTAGATACAGAACCCGGCCCTTGTTGCTGCCAACTTAGATGGGCAGAAGGGTTACAATAATAACAAGGGATAGTGCAATGGGCCTTGTACACAATCAGCATTCCCACAAATTTCCAAACGACACGTTTTAATCATTTCATTTTTCATTGCTCTTGTGATTGTGCATATTGTGCACTATACGGTTTCTCTCTTAAATTTGTCTTTAGCATTGTCACGAAACAGACATAAAGGTGAGGAAGACACAAAAAGCAGGTGATCAACAAGTTTGAGACAAGGTGACATGACAAGTGGAAGAAGGAGACTGTCAGGACATGGTTAAGAATTTTTAAATTAGCTTCTGAATAACTTGCAGCACTGAAATTCACTAAAAAACACCCCTGACCTATGCAGGGGAGTATTTCATTGTTGTTTTCTAGCATTCCTCTCACAACATAGCCGAGTTAAGTTTTTCTGTAACTGCTCAAGTAAAGTCATAAGCTATGGTGGAAAGATACAATATACATCCAGGGGGAAATTCTGCGCTAGAACACACACAGAGGTGCTAGTTGGAGTCAGCAGCAGCCACACTTGGGCAGCTGTTCAAGGCTAACAGATAGGTAGATATGCAGATTGATGCTAGATGGTTGGAAGGAAGGATGGGTGGAGGGATGGAGGGATAGATTCATGTGTAGAACTTGTCCTCTGAGGTGGGAACAGTCTTTTACCAGATGCTGTTGGGAAAAGGAGCATTGGTGATATTCAGTGTTAAAGATGAGCCAGTGGCATGGGTAAAATAAACAATGAACTAAATTTTCATCTCCCAGCTGAGGTCAGAATTAACTTCTGCTAAAAATAATTACTTGTGTTCATGGTGATTCTGTTCTTCCAGGTCTTGGCCAGGATTGTCAACCTAGCTGGAAGGAAGGAAGCACCAGAACTTTCATGAGAACATCTTCTTGTGGGATTGCTAGCCCGAGAGTCTCCAAGGTTCCTTTTAGATCAGAATCGGAAGCTCTGGGTGCCTCTCTGAACCTTCTGCGTCTCACTCATCGCGATTCAGCATCCAATGTTAGTGGGGGCCAAAGCCCAGCCTGGATCTCTCTGGATAGAACGGCCTCAGCACCCGGCCCCTGATCTGCTTGGTCTTCATGCCGTATATGATGGGGTTCAGCATGGGCGGCACCAAGAGGTAGAGGTCTGCCAGCAGGATGTGGATGTGTGCAGGGATGTTCTGGCCCCAGCGCTGCGTGTAGAAGGAGAACAGCGCCGGGGTATAGAAGACCAGGATGACGCACACATGGGAGCCACAGGTGCTGAAGGATTTCAGGCGTGCGTCTCTGGAGGACAGGCTCAGGACAGCCCGGAGAATCAGGATGTAGGAGATGGCGATGAAGATGAAGTCTGAGCCCACCATAATGGTCACGGCCGTTATCCCATAGACATAGTTGGGTGTGATATCCCCGCAGGCCAGCTTCACCACAGCCATGTGCTCGCAGTAGGAGTGGGAGATGACCCTGGGCCCACAGTAAGGCAGGCGACTGACCATGCACGTCAGGGGGGTCAACAGACTGATGCCCCGCACAAAGACGGCCAACCCGATCTTGGTGACGATGGCGTTGGTGAGGATGGCGGTGTAGCGCAATGGCTTGCAGATGGCGACGTAGCGGTCGAAGGCCATGGCCAGCAGCACCCCCGACTCCATGGCAGAGAAGCTGTGGATGAAGAACATCTGGACCACGCAACACTCCAAGCCGATTTCATGGGAGTGGAACCAGAAGATGCTCAGGATTTTGGGCACGGTGGAGGTGGTGAGCACCAGGTCGATGCCTGCCAGCATGCAGAGGAAGTAGTACATGGGCAGGTGCAGGCTCGGCTCCGTCGTGATCACATAGAGGAGGGTGAAGTTCCCCAGCAGGGCCACAACGTACATGGCACAGAACGGGAAGGCGATCCAGAAGTGGGTGGCCTCCAGCCCCGGAATGCCCATTAGGAGGAAGGTGGAGGGGTTGGAGTGGTTGTAGCAGGACATGGCGCACGGATGGTTTCCAGGACCATTTCGGAGCCTGGAATTGAAACCACACAGCGCGTTAGTTTCAGCAATAAAAACGCTTTGTTGCTGCGGGGTGGTCCCCTCTGGACCCCAGTGCAGGCAGAATGCCCCTGTCTGCCTTCTCCCCATGGAGAACTGGAGCCATGTCACCCCCCCCCTCCACCAGCTCCTGGGCCTCCCCAGCTTCATTCACCGCAGGATCCAGTTCAAAATGGCCGTCTTTTCTACATCTCTCCCGGGATTTGCTCAAGCTGCGCCCATGGATCTTTTCTCTATGCTCTTCTCACTGCTGCTTCCCCTCAGAGGTGGACCACAGCTGTACCCCCAGTTCCAGTTTTGGGGACCTGAAACAACAACTAGCCCAATGTCTGAATGGCTTTAGTCAACAGCCCAGAAGGGTTTAAACGCAAGAGAAATGGAAGGTTCAGTAGAACCCTGAGATGGGGTCACAAATGGGGTCACCCCTATGCCTTAGAAGGGTGTAAAAAGCATCTCCTTCTGGGGAGGGGCAGGTGATGGCTGAGCCTTGTGGGAGCACTGAATCAGCACTCTCCCCAGGCCTCATCCTTCACTTTCGGGGCAGCGTTAGTCAGTTGTGGGGCTGCCCCATGGAGGAGGTAGGATTTCACGCTGTAGCAGCCATATGACTTCCTATTTGTAGGGGCCTTTGGTCCTGCATTATGCCATGGAAACCTGCGTCACCTGGGAGTTAACTGAGGTCAGTCTGTGTAGATGATAATTGTAATAAGAACATAAGAACGGCCTTACTGGGTCAGACCAATGGTCCATCTAGCCCAGTATCCTGTCTTCCAACAGCGGCCAGTGCCAGGTGCTATAGAGGGAATGAACAAAACAGGGCAATTTCGAGTGACCCATCCCTTGAGTGTTGTCCAGTCCCAGCTTCTGGCAGTCAGAGCTACAGGGAGACCCAGAGCATGGGATTGCATCCCTGAGCATCTTAGCTAATAGCCACTGACGGACCTATCCTCCATGGACTTAACTAATTCTTTTTTTTTAACCCAGTTAGACTTTTGGCCTTCACAACTTCCCCTGCCAACATGTTCCACAGGGTGGCTGTGCGTTGTGTGAAGAAATACTGCCTTTTGTTTGTTTTAAACCTGCTGCCTATTCATTTCATTGAGTGACCCCTGGTTCTTGTGTTATGTGAAGGAGTAAATAACAATTCCTGATTGACTTTCTCCACACCACTCATGAGTTTATAGACCTCTACCATATCCCCCCCTTTGCCATCTCTTTTCTGAGCTGAATGGTCCCAGTCTTTTTAATCTCTCCTCATATGTTTTTTATTAGATTTTTTTTAAGAATTACTATTTTTAGTTTGAGCCTCTATTACGGTGTTTTTACATAACTTCCATGCAGCTTGCAGGCATTTCGTCTTTGTGACTGTTCCTTTTAATTGAAGTTTAACAGCTTCCTCATTTTTATGTAGCTCCTTTTTTTGACGTTAAATGCTACCGTGGTGGGCGTCTTTGGTATTCCCCTCCCACGAGGATGTAAAATGTAATTACATTATGGTCGTTACTACCGAGCAGTTCAGCTGTATTCACCTCTTGGACCTGATCCTATGCGCCACTTAGGATTAAATCGAGAATTGCCTCTTCCCTTGTGGGTTCCAGGACTAGCTGCTCCAAGGAGCAGTCCTTAATGGCGCCTAGAAATTTTATCCCTGCATCCCATCCTGAAATGACATGTACCCAGTCAGTGGGGTGGGAGTAGTAGAAATCCCCCATTATTATTGAGATTTCTGTATGTGTAGCCTCTCTAGTCTCCTGGAGCATTTCACAATCCCCGTCACCAACCTGCTCAGGGGGTCGGTAGTATATTTCTACTGTTATACTCTTATTATTCAAACATGGAATTTCCATCCATAGAGATTCTATGGTACAGTTTAATTCATTTAAGATTTTTACTATATTTGACTCTCTGCTCTCTTTCACACTCCACCAGCACAACCTACTCTGTCATTCCAATATATTTTGTACCCTAGTATTACCGTGTGCCATTGATTATTATTATTCCACCAAATTTCTACGATGCCTATTATAGCAATATCCTCATTTAATACCAGGCACTCAAGTTCACACCTAGTATTTAGACTTCTAGCATTTGTATACCGGCACTTATAAAATCTGTCAATATTTATCTGTTGGCCTAATGAAGTTGCAATGATCATAATACTTTAATAACTGCACTTCAACAGTGCTCTTTAGACATAGGTCTCAAAATCTTTCACAAAGGAGGGGAAGTATTGTTATCCTTAACTGTACAGGTGGGGAAACTGAGGCACAGAGCAGGGACTCGGTCAGCTACAGAATGGAAAATAGAACACAGGTCTCCGAATTCCCAGTCTAGGGACTTGAACTCATTAAACAACGAGGAAAGCAAAGTCCGCCAGTGCTTAAAAGTCATATAGACTTTGTGCTCTAGGCCCAAGGATAAATCCTCTATCCCTAAAATGCTCTGAGAATTCCAGTCTCACAGGCCAAGAAACATTTCAAAGCATGGTTACCAGGGTTCACTTTGTGTGGTTTGCAGTTTAAGGCAACCTATTTCAACGTCACTACTGGGGAAATGTTGTCCAGGTATTTTTCTCTCTGAGAGTTGATTGTAGAAAGAATGGAGCCCGCAGGGTAATAAACTAGGTGAGCTTTGAGTTCCTTGAGCCGCATCCGTAGCTGGTGTNATCTCACGTGTGTCGTGTCTGTTCACCATCTCATATGTTTTATTGACAGGACAGACGTTGATGTGAAACTTTTGGAGGATGCTCCTGCAGGGCAACCTGTCAGCTCTCAATGGCACAGGCTCTGATCCATCTGTGTTCTTCCTGACGGGCATCCCAGGGCTGGAGGCTCTGCACCTCTGGATCTCCATCCCCTTCTGCTCGATGTTCACCGTGGCCCTTCTAGGAAACTGCACCCTCTTGTACATTATCAAGACAGAGCCCTCCCTACACAAGCCCATGTTCTATTTCCTCGCCATGCTGGCCGTCATCGACCTGGTTTTATCCACAACCACCGTGCCGAAAATACTGAGCATCTTCTGGTTTAATTCCAGGGAGATCAGCTTTAACGCCTGCCTGGTACAGATGTTTTTCATTCTTTCGTTCTGTACCCTGGAGTCTGGTCTGCTGCTGGCCATGGCCTTTGACAGGTACGTGGCCATCTGCAACCCCCTGAGGTACGCCACCATCCTGACCAATTCAGTGATAGCAAAGATCGGGCTGGTGGCTTTGGCTCGGGCTGTTCTGCCAGCAGTCCCTTTGCCCTTCCTCATGAGGAGGCTGCCCTTCTGCCAGTCCCACGTCATCTCCCATTGTTACTGTGAGCACATGGCCGTGGTGAAGCTGGCCTGTGCTGACACCAGGTTCAATAACATCTATGGGATCATCGTAACTGTCTTCATCGTGGGGCTGGATCTGATGTTCATCGTCCTGTCATACATCAAGGTTCTAAGGGCTGTCTTAAGCCTGGCGTCCAAGGAAGAGCAGCTCAAGGCTTTCAGCACCTGTGGCTCCCATCTTTGCGCCATCTTAGTATTCTACATCCCCGTGGTCCTCTCCTCAACAGTACACAGGTTCGGGCACCATGTCGCCCCGTACGTACACATCCTGCTGGCCAATTTCTACCTCCTCTTTCCTCCCATGATGAACCCCATCGTGTACGGTGTGAAAACCAAACAGATTCGCATCCGAGTGCTTCTCCTGTTCCGAGGGAAGAGCATCTAGACTGAGCAGGAGGGGGCTGTGGAGACATCAGGAAGCAGAGGATGCAGGAGAGGTTTTTTGAGTTAATTAGACAGCATGCTTGTGGGGGCTTTGTGTATACTGGGATGGGAACTCCACCTCCGACTCACAGGGAGCAATACACCGACCCCTACACGAGCGTAGCGCTGCTGGCCGGACGGTGATCTTGGCCATGACCTTGTCGTCCCTTGGCCCCGTGTGTGGAGTGTGAAGGAGTGTGAAGAGGAGTGTGAAGGCTCCTTGCAACTCCTCTTTCTTTGCAGGAACATCTGGCCTTTATTACTGACACACCCAGCCACAGCCACGGTTGTGCATGCAGCAGGAACAAATGCTGTATCTTCCCCTCAAATTCAGTCACCTCTGAAATGTAGCAACACACCTGGGGCCATTTAAGCACCAGAATAAGCTGAGTGCTGGGCTCTTCTGTGCCAAACGTACCACGATGGAAGCTGCTGGGTGACAACCTTGTTGTTGTTGTTGTTGTTGTTGTTGTTGTTGTAAATCTGGCCTTAGTTGTGGTTTCTGAACATTTGAGAGTCTGTCCCCAGTGGTTTAACCCTACCACACAGCAGCACAATGCACCAGGTCAAGAGAGGGGGGCGAGGAAAGGTATGTCTGCCTCAAAGAGCACTTTGAAACTCCTCAAATCCTTACCAGAGTGATCTCAGGCACAACGTGTTCAAAGTTCACGTTCTGATACTGACCATAAATAAATGAAACAGAGTATTGTCTCCGTGTGTGTGTGTGTGTGTGTTAATAAAATACTCAGGAGAAAGTCTTGCTCTGCTCTGCTATCACCTTTGTTCCCGTTGCCTAATATAAGCTGGACAGCATATATATATATCACATTGATAATATGTACTTTCTGCACCATATCTATATACTAGTTGTATGCATTAAGTACCAATAACATTAGCCACAAATATTGTAATAAAAGAACTAGAGAAGTTAAAAAAAGAACTAGATACGTTCATGGAGGATAGGTCCATCAATGGCTATTAGCCAGGCTGGGTAGGGAAGGTGTCCCTAGCCTCTGTTTGCTAGAAGCTGGGAATGGGCAACAGCGGCTGGATCACGTAATGATTCCTTGTTCTGTTCATTCCCTTTGGGGCACCTGACATTGGTTGCTGTCAAGACAGTATTTGGTCCTGCCATGAGGGCAGGGGGACTGGACTCAATGACCTCTCGAGGTCCCTTCCAGTCCTAGAATCTATGAATCTATGAATCTATGAAAGGCAGCATTGTAACACCTGTCGATTAAGTAGACACTGACCCATGATTGGACCTTCCCTCTTATCCCATGACAGCATTTCTGAAAGTTGGCTGGACTCTGCATTCATTTCGTCTCCGCTGGGGGCTTGTTCCCAGGTGGATCCCCTCGGCTGACAGCGCTCTCCCGGGCCTCATCTGGGGCTTTGCCCTGTCCCACAGGAGCCGGGCTGACCCAGCGGTTTGTAGGCAGAGACGCAGGCTGTAATGCAGGTGGGATCTGATCCACTCCCTCTGAGTCAGCGCTGGGCCCTGTGTGGTGTTGTGGGGCCCGGTCCTGCGCCTGGAGCTGCTTTGTCAACCAGCCAGCAGCAGCTGAGACCACTGGAATAAATCAGGACTTAGTTGCTTCCAACCCCCGGCCCAGAGGGACATGCCTGGAGCACCGGGTCCAGCGGCCTCCCCTCCGCAGCAGCTGGCAGGAGCTCGCAAGGGTGGATTTTGGAAAGCCCCAGGATTCCAGGGTTCCTGTCCAAAGCTCCCCATGCCAGCTAGTTGCAAGAGCAGGGGGAGGTAGGTCAGTCCCTCCTCGCTGGACCCAGACGGACCTTGGCAGGCTCCTGACGCCATCAGTCATTCAGCTCTGACCCCCGGACACTGGATATTTGCTCTATTCTCACTTGCTCTATTGCCGTTGGCCCCCTCCCCTATGCACACCATCCCTGAGATGCCCACTCCAATTGCCCCCTGCCCACCCCACCCCCTTTTGCCTTTCGACTCCCCTGGCCTTCAGTTTACCTCCCGTCCTCTTGCTCCCAGAATCCCCTCCCCCATTTCAGTCCCAGTGAGTGGTCCACTTAAATCCTAAGACTGTAACGCTCACACAACCCCCCATACATAGGTTGAGAGGGGTGGGAGCCCCCAGCACAACAGAGGAGAATCTACATGCTAAAGGCCCGATTGTGAGTGGGTCCAGCATGGCTGTGGGGGGAGGCACAGCCGCCGAGCCCCCGAACAGTGGGATGGAAGCAGGCGCTGTGCACCCATGACCCCCCTCGCGAGTGAGCAGGCAGAACGGGGGAAGGGGGCAGTGGAGCTGAGATGGGGTGAGTGGGGAAGTCAAGAGGATCCTATAACGCGCTACCATCCGTCAGTGTCTGCCGGGGAGCAGGGCAGGAATGGTGCCTGGATTCCTGTCTGGGGGCTGGGCAGTTCTACACCATTCAGGGCCGTGTCTTGCTGCTCAATCAGCCCCGAACAGCGACACACAGAGAGACACATGCTAAGAGGATAAACGGAATGGCGGTGCCTTAGAAGGTGACTGTAACGGACAGGATGGGGCTACACTAGCTCCCCAACGCACACCCCACCAAGAGCCCTTTCTCCTGTGTCAGCCAGCACAGCGGGACTCGGCCTTTCTGGTTTTTGAACATCATTTCTATTGTCAGGCATGTCGGTAATACGGATGAAAGAGGAACTAGATCCTCCAGGCTGGGGCAGCTAAGCACTTTGAGCTGAGGCTCTGGGCCGCTTCGGCTCCATTTGTCTCTGCAGAAAGGTTCCAGAGCAGTTGATAATGTACTGAGCTCCCCATGAAGGGACCCACGGTAAACAACCGCATTCTCCCTTCCATGATGCAATGCTGGAATTGTCTGACAATCGTAGAATCATAGACCCTCCGGGTGAGAAGGGACCGCAAGGGTCAGCTGGTCTAACCCCCTGCGAAGATGCAGGGTTCGTTGTGTCTAAACCATCCAGGACAGATGGCTCCAGCCCCCTTTGGAAAACCTCCAGTGAAGGAGCTTCCACGACCTCCCGAGGCGTCTGCTCCATTGTCCTCCTGTTCTTACAGGGAGGAAGTTTTTCCTGAGATTTAATCCAAAGCTGCTCTGCTGTAGTTTGAACCCACTGTTTCCTGTCCTGCCCTCTGTGCCAAGAGAGAACAACTTTTCCCCACCTTTTTTATGGCAGCTTTTCAAGTATCTGAAGACCCCTATCATGTCCTAAGTTCCCTCTAAGCCACCTATTAAGCCCCCGCAGGGGCTCAGGGCTGTGTCAGGGAAAGGCGCCCCTCCCCGCCAGCCCCAGCGTCGACCTGCCCCGTCCGGGGGAGAGGAGCCCCTTCCCCTGCCCCAAGCTGCTACGGTGAGAGAGGGCTGAAGGGAGTATTCTCTCTCCACTGCAGCACCGGGGCAGCCTGCACCCCCAACCCCTCATCCCAAGTCCCGCCCCAGAGTCTGCACCCCTAGCCAGAGCCTTCTCCCTTAACCGGAGCCCTCACCCCCTGCACCCAACCCTCTGCCCCAGCCCTGGGCCCCCTCCCTCACCCCAAATCCCTCTGCCCCATCCCAACCCCAGAGCCAGCATCCCCAGTGAGAGCCCTCAGCCCCCCACTCCCCAACCCTCTGCCCCAGCCCTGAGCCCCCTCCCACACTCTGATTCCCTCAGCCCCACCCCCACCACATCACCTCCATATTGGTGCACAGAACAAAATTCATTCCGCTCATGGATGTAAAAAATTAGAGGGAACGCTGGTCCTGTCCCCTCTTAATCTCCTCTTTCCAAACTACACGTACACAGTTTCTTCAGCCTTTCTCATATGGTTTGTATTCCATCCCTTTGGTCATCTTTGTTGCTCACCTCTGGATCCTTTCCAGTTTCTCTACATCCTTTCTATACATTGATGACCAGAACGGGACACAGTACTCCAGTTGAGGCCTAGCCAACGCCAAGTAGAGCGGTACTATCACCTCCTGTGACTTGCATGCTATGCCTCTGTTAATGCAACACAAAATTGTTTTTGCTTTTTTTTAACGGCATCAAATTGCTGACTTACGTTGCGGTTGTGATCCACCACAACTCCCAGATCCTTCCCAGCAGTGCTGCTGCCATGCCAGTTATCCCCCATTCTGTATTTGTGCATTCAATTTTTCTTCCCTAAATGTAGCTCCTTACGTTTGTCTTTGTTGAATTTCATTTTGTTGTCAAAAACCCAGTTCTCCAATTTATCACGATCCCGCTGTATTTTAGCTCTATCCTCCTAAGTGTTAGCAACCCCCTAGCTTTGTGTCATCTGCAAATTTGATCTGGACACTCTCTATTCCTACCACACTGGATCCAGATCCCTGTGGAACCCCACTAGAAACCTCCTTCCAATCTGACATCATTCCAGTAATAGTTACACTTTGTTTGTGGTTGTTTAACCAGTTATGTATCCGCTTAATGGTAGTTCTGCCAAGACCACATTTCTCCAGCTTACTCATCAGAATGTCATGTGGGACTGTGTCAAAAGCCTTGCTGAAGTCCAAGTATATTATGTCCACTGCATTCCCCCATCCACCAAACCAGTTACCCTGTCAAAGAAGGAAATCAAATGGGTTTGGTATGATTTGGTCTTGGTAAATCCATGCTGGCTGCTAGTGGTCACCCCTTCATCCTCCAGGTATTCGCACATTGAACGTTTTAGACATTACTCTAGTAGCTTCCCAGGTGTCGAAGTCCGGCTGACTGGTCTATTGTTCCCCGGCTCCTCCTTTCCCCCCTTTTTAAAGATGGGCCACACGTTAGCCCTTCTCCGGTCTTCCGAGACCTCTCCTGTCATCCATGAGTTTGCAAATACTATTGCCGGTGGCGCCGAGATTTCTTCAGCTAATTTCTTCAGTACCCTGGGGTGAATAGCGTCCGGCCCTGCTGACCTGAACTCATTCAAATTGGTCAGATCTCTGACGTGTTCTTTACTTATCCTCATCTCCATCCTTTCCCCTTTATTGTCTGTGGTAACTTCTCTAGTTGTCCGGTCACATGTTATTTTTTTGTGTGGAGACTGAAGCAAAGTAGACATTGAGCAGCTCTGCCTCCCGCCATGTCTTCCGTTACCAGCTCACCCCAGGCGCTTCTTCGTCTCCATCACCACCACAGCTGAGCACCTGACAGACATCAGAGGGCCTGACTGTCACTTACACTAAAGGCCATGTGACACTGTGTGGCCCAGAACCTGGCCTCTCTCACCCACAGAAGTTGGTCAAAAAAAAAGAGATTCCCGCCCCCACCTTGTCTCTCTGTGTAGAGTTTAGACAGGTTTGACTGTGGGTTCCACTAGCTCCCCACAGACAATTCTTTGGACCCGCACGTAGCTAACTGCAGCTCATTCACTTTGTGTGCAAAATAATTGCCATTTTGTTTAAAATGCAAAAACCGGTTGGAGATTTTAAAAAGTCCCCGGAAATGGAAACCCACTTGGTAATACATGAATTGCGGTAGAGGCCGGTGCAGATGAGGCTGCAGCATTCGATTCCCAGTCATTTGCCTGGGGAAAGCTTCCCTGCTTCAATATTAGAGCGGGAAGCCATGCTGTTGGTTGAAAAGAAATCAGGGACCATGGCTGCTGCGGCTGAAATGTATGTAAAACCAGACCTTGCAGAGAAGTGAATTTATACAAAAAAGTCTGAGTCACCAAAGAGCTGCAGCCTGGACGGTTGTGATGCCAAAAGTAGTGAAAGTAAACACGGGAGAACAGAGGATTACACGGTGTTACCGCACGGGTGTGTGTCTAAGGTTGTAGAAAAGAACGTTTGAGGTTGTGTTAATTGAGGAATAATTTGCAATTGAATCATTAAAGACTAAGAAATTCAAAGGGGGCGGATTTCAGGTTGCGTTATCGTTGGCATTTCTTGAGTTCTGAGTCCTTCCCATTCTCACAATGTCTTTTTTCCATGTTATTAAATAGTTCATTCATAAAGAGGCAAATTCTGCCCAGTTACACGGCTGTAAATCCAGAGTAGCTCTGCGTTAATCAGTGGGACCATTTTATATTTACACCAGCGTGACTGAGAACAGGATTTGGCCCCAATTTTTCCAGTACATTTAAAAATGACGCATTAACAGAGCCCCTGATTAAATCCGTACTGCCCCAACTCACCTGGATCCGGCTGTATCTTCTTCACCTTCAGTGAATGCTACAGTCACACACAATCTGTGTGATTCTCCAGTCTGCCGGGACAACCTGCCTGGGGGTATTTATAGCCACAAATAGTAACAGTAAATTAACCCATTCATGTTTTACAGGCCCTTGGCTTAATAGCTACTTCTCTATTCAATAATATGGGATTGAGCTTCAAGAGAGGACGTGCCAGGGTGTGTGTGTGTGTGTGTGTGCGTGTGTGTGTAATTTTAATTTAGTTTAATTGTGCAAATACCCCCTAAGGTGTCTGCATGAGGGGATCTGCACAACTGAGCGGGTGCATGTGCAAAAGTGTCTATGACGTTTGAAGACTTGTCCCTGCATGTTCAGGGCTCTGCGTAGGTTGGACTATGAGGTCATCAGTGCCCTGTCTGGTTAAGAGGGTGTTACCCAGGGGTTTCAGAACCCAAAACAGTGGTGACTTAACTGCTTCACTCCAGGCGGTGTCCGGAATAAATCAGTGGGAACACAGCGCTTCTGGCTGATGAAAGATTGATACAAGTAAGCGTGCTTTTATGAAGGTTTTGAAAAGCCAAGGGGACTCCACCCCACTGAATTGTTTTTTGTTTTCACTGCTCCTCATCCGTGTTGAGGTCCAGCTAGAAATGGAAATGGAAGAGCTGAAATCTCACCAGAATGGCTGCCTCGCCATATTGGCAGGTGGACTGTGGTCAGGAAGTGCCAGCACTGCGGTGAAACTGCCTCTTCTTAGGTTATGTCTACACCACAAACCACCCTCTCCCACGGAGCAAGTCTTAGGCTAGGTCTACACTACCCGCCTGAATCGGCGGGTAGAAATCAATCCCTGAATCGACGCGCTTACTCCACCAGCGGAGGTAGGAGTAAGCGCCGTCGACGGGGAGCCGCGGAGGTCGATTTTGCCGCCGTCCTCACAGCGGGGTAAGTCGGCTCCGATACATCGAATTCAGCTACGCTATTCGCGTAGCTGAATTTTCGTATCTTAAATCGACCCCACCATAGTGAAGACCTGCCCTTAGAGTCTGCATGAACTTACTCGGGCTCATGGTACAGGGCTAAAGATAGCAGTGTAGCCATTTCTGCTTGGGCTGGAACCTGGGCTCTGAAAGCCAGTGAAGGGGGAAGGCCCAGAGCCCAGACTTCCCCCTGAGTGGGAACACGTTCAGTGCTATTTTGAGAACCGCAGCCTGAACCCCACAAGCCTGAACCTCTGAGACGCTGCCATGCTTTGGGGTTTTTTTTCAGTGTAGACCTATTTATACTCAAGAGGATCCACTCATTGCACTGAATGTCTCCCCATTGGTCTGCGTTGTTCACAGGGTTACTGAATGCCTCAGGGGAGTGTGGGGCTGAATGAGGTGAGATTTCGTCTCCTCAGCAAGTTTACCGCACCTAGGAACTGAAACACCGACACGGATGGGAAACTCTGTAGGGCACCTTTTCCTTACACGTGTGTACAGCACCTGACACAATGGGGCTCGGTTTCCAGGCTGAGGCCTCTCAGCACTATCCCAGTGCAAACTAAAAATAATAACATTAGGAGCCCGGCTGCGGAGTAAATATCTGTGAGGCTGTATTGCCTTTTCGCACTCCTAAGGCCTCTCCCCGTGAGTGGCGTTCAGTAGCTAGCTTGTATTCGTAGTGACTGCGGCCTGTTCAATATTCAGCCAGAAAGCAGGTGAAGTTGACTTGTCTGGCCAGGGTGACCCTCTTGCGTAGCCAGTGAAGGTACTGCGGGCACTAATGGAATCCCCGGGGTGGATACAGCCTCCTAAGGGAAGTAGTGGAGGGTTCATTGCCTGGGTTGTTTAAAACGAGACTGGGCCGAGCAGTGAGGAATGTACCGTAGTGATCAGTTCTGCAGTGGCTGAGGGATCTTGGTCTAGAAGGGACCGAAAATGGCTTTTCTATCTCTCATTCCCACGACGCAGGAACAGTTTCTTATCTCCCAAGTCTGAAAAGAAAGAGTTAACTCTGTCTGCCAGCAGTGGGCGGGGAGGATAAAGTGGAAGCAGAGATTCCCAGATGAACTGTGAGACCCCCGAGGGGAGGAGACAAGTTCTCTCACCATGGCTATAAATCCACCAAATTCAGCCAGCTGCGGGTGAGCGTGTGGACCTCACACAGCCCGTGAGGCAGAGCGAGGCCCGAGGAAAGGAAGGGAGCACTGCAGGATTCTGGTGAGTTCGCCCACGGAATCCGATTCGTGTGGGCAAAGGAATTGTGCAGTTCTGTAGCCAGAGACGGGTCTGAAGCAGAACCTCAGATCCAAACACACCCACATTCTGGGCAAGTTCAAAACCTGATCCAAATATCTGCTGCTGTATATTTGAATTTCCTATTTCATCTGCGGATTCGTATTGTGCCCCACCTGATCACACTTGGGTGCCTAGCGCTAGGCAGCTATGGTCTATATTTAGAATGAATGATCTGGTTTTCACCTAAATGAGTGATCTGGTTTTCAATGGGAGCTGATGGGTGTTCAGCACCTCCTAAGAATCAAGCTCTGTGCCCAAGCGTGGATGAAGGCCAATACTTTCAACAGCCAAGAATGAGGATGTGGTGTTGAATGGCTCTTTAGACGTTTCACAGGCAGATGACCTCTCTTGACTTCAACGTTGGTCCTAATTCCTTTCTGTTAAGGTGCCTGGATTCTGAAAGGGGTAGTGGAATGCAGTTTATGTGCAAGAGACTATGCGGATTACGTTTGAGTCTTGCTTTTTAAAAAAATCTGGCCTTTCTATCTGAAGGCATAATTTGCACCTGGAAATAGCTGCCCCCACAAATCAGGTGTGTAGCAGCCTCCGTGCCCACATTCCTGTTGGCAGATCCTTGTGGGTGCAAACAAAGGTGGAAATCCCTAAGAGCTAATGATGGGATGGAGCCAGGAGCCATGTGTTAAAATTTGTCCACCAAATGATTGGCAAGTTTGGGGGGATTTTGTACATTCTCTAGATACTGAGAATTATTGTCCTTCAGATAGCACTCAGAATGTGCAAGGCACTGTACACACACACACACACACGTGCACACACAGATACTTTTCTTTATTAACATTAAGCTCTGTAACATACGGAGGGGGAGATAAAGGAATTCAAACCAAAATATGGACCATTTTTTTCCTGCATTATATGCATCTGTTATGTTAAATAGATGCACATCAAATCTACCCGATGGTCCATTGTTCCTTGGCCGAGTGTGTCTTGAGGATGGCTATGAAGCAGGAATGGGGAGTGGGCCGGTTCAGGGGGGCTGTTCTATACTAGGGATGCAGCGTGGGAGACGCAGATAGTTGGGTGGTCCATCCCTGGCAGAGTGGAGGGGAGAGGGGACAACACGAAAAGAGAACTGAGTGAATCAGTAAGGAGGTGGAGCTGTGAAGGGCCCTGAGGATGAGGACAAGGAGCCTGTGGAGGGATTTCGGTCTTTGGGTGTGCGAGAAGGGGCATGTGGACCAGAGTGGAGGAGGTTG
>NC_048298.1:338412608-338452753 GCF_013100865.1 Trachemys scripta elegans
TGGGGTGCACCTGATTCAGGGTTTCGAGCTTTTCTGCAACTCACTTTTAAAAAAAAACTTTCTTAGGCAAACTGAAAGCTGAGATTCCCACGCAATGTCTTGATCCCAGAAGTTGGTGCTTTAAGAAAATAGTGCGAGACTCCCAATAAAATCCCAGGAGCTGGCACTGCTGGCTGTATCTCAAGCGGCGCACCCACAAACGCAGGCATTGAGGGTTAGTTAGTGGACTTTTCTGGTCACATAGTCCATCAGTGACAGAGACGCTTGTTAGAGGTCTTTCCCTTCACCCCCTCCCCTGGTTCTTGTCACGCAGACAGAAAGCAGAAGACCCGAAGTGCGAAGTCCAGACAATGTGATGTTTATTGGGGTTAGTTCCAAGCAAACTTGTGCACAGCTCCAAATGCCGGCAGAGTCTGTTCCGCAGTGTTCCCCTTCCCAGTTCTGATGCCGCAGAGCATTTACCCTGTGTCCCCCTGCGACAAATTTTTCTAAAGGTTTATTCATAAAAGGAAAAAGATAGAGATGAGAGTTAGAATTGGTTAAATGGAATCAATGACATACAGTAATGGCAAAGTTCTTGGTTCAGGCTTGCAGCAGCGATGGAATAAACTGCAGGTTCGAATCATGTCTCTGGAATACATCCCCCGCTGGGATGGGTCCTCAGTCCTTTGTTCAGAGCTTCAGCTTGTAGCCAAGTTCCTCCAGAGGTAAGAAGCAGGATTGAAAACAAAATGGAGATGAGGCATCAACCTTATATAGTCTTTTCCAGGTGTAAGAACACCTCTTTGTTCTTACTGTGGAAAATTACAGCAAAATGGAGCCTGGAGTCACATGGGCCAGTTCCTGCATACTTTGCTGAGTCTGAAGGCATATTTGCCTTCTCTCAATGGGTCTACTGTATAACTGATGGTCCTTAATGGGCCATCAAGCAGGCTAGGCAGAGCTAATCCCAGCTTGTCTGGGATGTCACCCATCAGCATAGCATAAGTTTGCAATACAGACAGTATAGAGCCAATATTTATAACTTCAACTACAAAACTGATACACACATATAGACAGCATAATCATAACCAGTAAACCATAACCTGTCTTAGACACCCCATTTGACCCTCTTTATACAAGATTTGGGTGCCACTACAGGACCTTGGTTGCAACAATGATCTATATGGTCCCAGTTTATGTCAATAACGTCACACCCCCTTCCCAGCTCTGACACCGGAGAGCCTTGCTTGTGTCCCCATTCCCTATTCCCATTTCCCCTTTCCCCATTCCCTATTCCCATTCTCACTTCTCATTCCCCATTCCCCTGTCCCCATCTCCTCCTTCTTAGCAGGCCCAATGCACGCCCACAGTCCCACCCCTTATAACTTAGGGTCATGTTCCATTTTGGGTCTGGGGTCTTCGTCCCACTTCTTTTGTAACCCACAGAAGGGGTAAGGAGTGAGGTTGTGCTCTGGCCAGGGACGGGCATTTCTTTGGTCTTTTAGTGTTTTATACCTCCTCTCCAAAGCCCCTTTGCCCCTCCTGACTGGTTGCTTGACTTTGCCTTGAGATAGGGGTTGAGGCAATCTTAAAGTGTGCTCTGGAGTAACACTTTAACTGCTCGTATCTGTTCCATTGTACTAACAAATCCAGCCTACTAGGCAGAAGCAACGTCACAGTGCCTTTGTCCCTTGTTTACACATTTTAGTATAAGAGTATCAAAAGGTCAAACCCAAAATTCTATCCCAGGCTAACAAACAGACCTATATACTAACAACGCTGTGTCCCTCTGCAGTGGGCTACGGAGCCGCCGGTTTTAAGGAACAGGGTTATGCTGCAAACAGCCGGACATAACAGTGACTGGCTCGCAGAGCCACTGGGTTCCTGTGGCACAGCTCAGAGGGTCTCTCACCTTGTTCAGGCATGAGACATGCACACAATGGCTAAGCAAGGCCATGCACATTCTTAATAGACATGGGAGGGACCCAAGCCCAGCTCCAAATGTCTGCTGCTAGTTCACTATGGGACCCAAAAAACCTCCTTCCCCAGATCCTGCTACCCCCAAGCTTGGTGATGATGGAAATGTGGATGCAGAGTGTGAGGTCTATCTCCAGTGCTAGAGAGGTTCTCAGTGCTCAAGCAGAAGGTGGGGTCAGGATCATTGCGAGGGGCAGCCCAGCAGGGCAACGTCCTTCTTGAACTGTAGACACTAGAACTGAACACAGGAGTCCATGCTTTTTCGTCCACTTTAACCCCTGAACCATCCTTCCTCTCTGGGACTAGGGGTTGGGGAGGGAGCAGCTGGCAGCTCGGCATGCTGAGATTACCAGAAACTCAGGGAATTAAACTCCTGTGACATCACTAAACAGGAACCCAAGAACTATTCCTTTTCCCAGATGCTAACACTGAGTCATGCTTTCTCCTGAATCTACTGAGGGACAAATCCATCGGCCAGGGCCCAGCACAGAGTTAGAGTGGACAAACAACTCCACATGAGCTCCCAGTGAGATACAAAATGGGCGAATGTGACCCATAGAGACATAAGACTGAAAGGGATCTTCTCGGTCAATGAGCCCAGTCCTTGCTATGGCAGGCGACCCCAGCATATCATCTGGTGCATAAACCTGTCAAGCTCCATGTGACGTTATTGACATGAACTGGGACCATATAGATCATTGTTGCAACCAAGGTCCTGTAGTGGCACCAGATCTGGTATAAAGGAGGTCAAATAAGGAGTCTAAGACAAGGTTATGGTTTGCTGATTATGGTTATACTATCTGTATATGTGTATCATTTTTGTAGTTGAAGTTATGAATATTGGCTCTATACTGTCTGTATTTCAAACTTCGGCTATGCTTCTGGGTGACACCCCAGACAAGTTGGTGTCAGCTCTGCCTAGCCTACTTGATGGCGCATTAAGGACCATCAGCTATACTACTGATCGATTGAGAGACGGCAGATACGCCTTGTAACTCAGCAAAGTATGCAGGGACTTGCCCATGTGATTCCAGACGCCATTTTGCTGTAATTTTCCACAGTAAGAACAAAGAGGTGTTCGTACACCTGGAAAAGACTATAAAAGGCTGATGCCTCATCTCCATTTTGTCTTCAATCCTGCTTCTTACTCTGGAGGGACTTTGTTACAAACGGAAGCTCTACACAAAGGACTGAATGACCCATCCCAGCTGGGGATGTATTCCAGAGACTTAATTTGAACCTACAGTTTATTCCATCATTGCTACAAGTCTAAACCAAGAACTTTGCCATTACTGTATGTAATTGATTACTTTAACCAATTCTAGCTCTCATCTCTATCTTTTTCCTTTTATGAATAAATCTTTAGATTTTAGATTCTAAAGGATTGGCAACAGCGTGATTTGTGGGTAAGATCTGATTTGTATATTGACCTGGGTCTGGGGCTTGGTCCTCTGGGATCGGGAGAACCTTTTTTCTTTTACTGGGGTATTGGTTTTCATAACCATTTGTCCCCATAACGAGTGGCACTGGTGGTGATACTGGGAAACAGGAGTGTCTAAGGGAATTGCTTGTTTGACTTGTGGTTAGCCAGTGGGGTGAGACCAAAGTCCTCTCTGTCTGGCTGGTTTGGTGCCTTAGAGGTGGGAAAACCCCAGCCTTGGGCTGTAACTGCCCTGCTCTAAGCAATTTGTCCTGAATTGGCACTCTCAGTTGGGTCCCGCCAGAACCAGCATCGTTACACTCCATCTTAAAATCAGCTGGGTTGTTTGTTCCCCACTGCTCCTGTGGGGAGGCTGTTCCAGAACCTCCCTCCTTGGATGGTCAGAAATCTCCTTCTCCTTTCCAGCCTCAGTTTCTCCCTGTTTGTTCTTTTCCCAACACTGGCCTTTCGCTTCAGGAGCTCGTCTCCCTCCCTGGTGTTTACCCCCCACCACCGCCGTATTTATAAAGCAATCAAATCCCTGCTTGGCCTGTGTTGTTTTAGGCTAAACGAGCCCAGTTCTTTAGTCTCCTTGTAAGCCAGGCTCTCCATTGCCCTGACCATCCTAGGAGCCTTTCTTCACACCTGTTCCAGTCTGAATTCTTCTTTCTGGAACAGGAGTGATCAGAATTTTACATAGGATGCCAGAGGAGGTCTCACCAGTGTCTGGTATAAGGATATTAACACTTCCCTATCTCGCCTGACACATTCTAGGATCTCATTTGCCTTGTTCACAGCCGCATCACAACGTGACTCACAGTCATCCTGGGACTGACTAATACACCCAGATCTTTCTCCTCCTCTGTTGTTTCCAACTTACCCGTGGCTGTATAAAGAGGGGTGAAATGAGTAGAAGTAGGGTGGTGACCTTACTTCTGTATTTGGCATTGGTGAGACCAGGTCCGGTGCCCAGATTGAAAAATTGGAGAGGGTGCAGAAAAGAGCCACAAAAATGATTGAAGGGTTGGAGAAAATGCTAGACAGAAACTTCAAGAACTGAACCTCCTTAGCTTATCCAAAGGGAGACTGAGAGCTGACTTGATGACAGTGGAGAAGCACCTTCACATGGCAAAATACCAGCTACTAATGGGCTCTTTAATCTAGCAGGGAAAAGTATAACAAGAACCAATGGCTGGAAACTGAAGCCAGACAAATTAAATTGGAAAATGAGGCACACATTTTTAAGAGCGAGGGTGCTTAACCATTGGAACAAACTCCTAAGGGAGGTGGTGGATTTTCCTGCTATCTCCAAACCAAGACTGGATGCCTTCCTGGAAGACACGCTTTAGAGGAACACATGTTTTGCGTTAGTCAAACACAAGTCATTGGGCTCACTACAGGGGTAACTGGGAGAAATTCTGCAGCCTGTGATATACAATAGGTCAGACTAGATCAGTGGTTTTCAAACTTTTTTTCTGTCAACCGAGTTGAAGAAAATTGTTGATGCCCACGACCCAATGGGGGATGAGGGGTTTGGGGTGTGGGAGGGGCTCAGGGCTGGGGCAGAGGGTTGGGGTGTGGGGGTGAGAGTAGTGGGGGTGAGGGCTATGAGATGGGATCGGGAATGAGGGGTTAAGAGTGTGGGAGAGAGCTCAGGGATGGGGCATGGGATTGAGGTGAGGGAGCGGGTCAGGGCTCTGGGCTGGGGATGCTGGTTGTGGCATGGGGCCGGGGATGAGGGGTTTGGGGTGCATGAGGGGGCTCTTCTGGCCTTAAACTCTATAAATCTGTGAATCATTGTCTTGAGTGGATCGTTATCTTGGATGAAGAAGAAGAAGAAGTTGCTTGAAGAAGTTGCTCCTCTGATTGCTTATGTGCATTCAACAAGAATATAAAATAAATAAATGAATGACTAGTCTTTAAATACACCTACCAATACTAACAGGCACTCACCACACCTCAGTTCCATTAAGAAGACAGCCTCTGAGTATCTTCTTCCGGCACTTTGAGAAGTCTCCCTGTCTAGGCCAAGAGATCAATTCTGCCAGCAGCTGACAAACCCCATCTCCTACTGAAGTCAAGGGGAGCTAAGGGTGTTCAGCATGTCCGAGGACACCCATCATCTTGTGGGAGACGGGTAGTTTTCTAAACTCAACATGAGTAGAGCTGGTAGAATATGTGTCTCAAAACAATCAAGCTCAGTTTCAGGACATTTCAGCCAGAATTGTCCAAACTCACCAGGGTCCGCCAGTACCGGACGCCGAGAATTCTCCTTGCTTCATCAGAGAGGAAAACTCAGTGGGTGCTGCCTACTGCCTGGGTTTGCCATCTGTCAGGCTTACTGCGTTGGGTTATTTATCAGCTTTCCGAACCGCCCACCAGGGCATGGCTCAATCCGCTGGGAATTTCATTCTGGTCCAGTGCATGTTGCAGATAAACATGCTTTGCCTCTCTGCCTCTCCCTCGCTTACTGAGACCCAGGACACGGGAATTATTGTGGTTACCACTTATATGGCACCTGTCATCCGGAAGGATCCCGAAGTCCATTACAAACCGATTAAAGACGTGTGTAGGACTTATGTCTCTGGTCACCAAAATATGGCCTCCTCTCAGGACAGGACCTCAGTTTTTTAATAGCAAATGTCAACGCAATAGTTCTGGACAAGAAGTAAAGAGGATATTGTGTCTTTCTCCTTTTGCTTAAACGTTTTTATTGAACAAAGAGGTAAAAGAGAAATAAAACACGTAAAATATATAAAGCTGAGTACATTATACAGCTGTATTCATTGGATCATAACATTCTATTCCATTCTAAGCTCTTGTGCCATGTCTATCCTGCAGCATCTGAGCACCTCCCAGCAGTGCATAAGGCGATGTGACTGGCATCTGTCCCTTATTGTGCCTTTTCCATTCCTCGCCCCAGCGGGACATACTGAGATATATTTTTTTAATGAAACACGTAGGCTGGAATTTCCAAAAGTGCTCAAGCGACTTAGGAACAAAAATCCCATTGAAAGGCACTTAGAGCTCAGTCAGACAAATTGGAGAAATGGTCTGAGTTAAACAGGATAAAGTTTAACAAAGACAAATGCAAAGTGCTCCACTTAGGAAGGAAAAATCAGTGTCACACATACAGAATGGGAAGAGACTGTCTAGGAAGGAGTACTGCAGAAAGGGATCTAGGGGTTATAGTGGACCACAAGCTAAATATGAGTCAACAGTGTGATGCTGTTGCAAACAAAGCAAACACGATTCTGGGATGCATTAACAGGTGTGTTGTGAGCAAGACACGAGAAGTCATTCTTCCGCTCTACTCTGCGCTGGTTAGGCCTCAACTGGAGTATTGTGCCCAGTTCTGGGCACCGCATTTCAAGAAAGATGTGGAGAAATTGGAGAGGGTCCAGAGAAGAGCAACAAGAATGATTAAAGGTCTTGAGAACATGACCTATGAAGGAAGGCTGAAAGAATTGGGTTTGTTTAGTTTGGAAAAGAAAAGACCGAGAGGGCACATGATAGCAGTTTTGAGGTATCTGAAAGGGTGTCATAAGGAGGAGGGAGAAAATGTGTTCACCTTAGTCTCTAAGGATAGAATAAGAAGCAATGGGCTTAAACTGCAGCAAGGGAGGTTTAGGTTGGACATTAGGAAAAAGTTCCTAACTCTCAGGGTGGTTAAACACTGGAATAAATTGCCTAGGGAGGTTGTGGAATCTCCATCTCTGGAGATATTTAAGAGTAGGTTAGATAAATGTCTATCAGGGATGGTCTAGACAGTATTTGGTCCTGCCATGCGGGCAGGGGACTGGACTCGATGACCTCTCGAGGTCCCTTCCAGTCCTAGAATCTATGAATCTATGAACCTAGGTGCTTTTGAAAATCTTGGTGGACGCGTTAGCCTATCTTCGCCTATGAATTAGTGATGGATGGCCCCTGAAAGAACTGTCTCTCCTGCCTAAATAAGCTGTACTCTTGCCGTATCTGTAGATACGTGTGTGTGTAGACAGACAGTACTGTACTTGTGTTAGTATATAGGCCTGTTTGTTAGCCTGCGATAGAATTTTGGGTTTGACTTTTTGATACTCTTATATCTTATGCTAATATGTGTGAACAAAGAACAAAGATACTGTGTGTGTTGCTTCTGCGTGGCCAGATGGGTTTGTTAGTATAATGGGAACAGGGGAGGGTCTACAGCTACTTAACAAGCGTCTGAGCTGTCCAGATCTGCCCATAGGGCAATCTCTTGTAACCGTGCCTCTGTGGGCCACAACCGAGAATGCCAAATTCAGGACAAACTGCTGAGAAGCAGGGCAGATACACCCCAAGACTGATGGCTAATCCCCCATAGGATATACCAAACCAGCAACAAAAATAAACTTCCGTTTCACCACACTGGCTAACAAGAAGTCATAAAAGCAGTTTCCTTAGGCATTCCAGTCCTTGAATTACCACCAAAAACACTAGACTTAGAGATGAGTGGTTCTTTAAAACCAATCTCTTCAAATAAAAGATTCTTCTGATCTCAAATGACCAGCCACATACCCAGGTCAATATATAACTTAGATCTTTCCCAAAAATCACGCTGATGCCAATTCTTTAGTATCTAAAATCTAAAGGTTTATTCATAAAAAGAAAAAAAGGTGAGAATTAAAATTCGTTAAAGGAATCAAATACACACAGTAATTGCAAAGTTCTTGGTTCAGGCTTGTAGCAGTGATGGAATAAACTGCTGGCTGGATAAATCTCTGGTTGCTTCCAAATCATTGAAAGGACCTCAGTCCCTTGGTTAGAATGCTTCCATTAGTGTAAGTTCATAGTCCAGAGGTTTGAACAGGAAAGAGGCAAAATGGAGGTGTTTCCAGCTTCTGCCATGTGCCGGAAAACCCACTGTTTCAAACAAAGCCCCCAGCACAGCTAGTGGAAAATCACAGGTGACAAGATGGGGTTTGGAATCACACCGGCAAGTCACATGTCCATGCATAATTTTCATAGAATATCAGAGTTGGAAGGGACCTCAAGAGGTCATCTAGTCCAACCCCCTGCTCAAAGCAGGACCAATTCCCAGCTAAATCATCCCAGCCAGGGCTTTGTCAAGCCGGGCCTTAAAAACCTCCAAGGAAGGAGACTCCACCACCTCCCTAGGTAACGCATTCCAGTGTTTCACCACCCTCCTAGTGAATTTTGCTTAGTCACAGCAGGAAAGTCCATTATCTGTAGATAGGCGTCTCCCATGGTCCATTGTGAGTTAAGTGTCCTTTTGATGGGCTTCTCCATTTGAATAGTCCCTCCAAGATGTGCTGGTTAACTACCTTGTGGGCGTTACCCCAGGAGCAAACATTTGAAATCCAGGTACAGAGCCAATACTCATCCCTTCAAATACAAAACATATACATGCATACAGATAGCATAATCATAACCAGCAATTCATAACCATCTCATAGACATCTTACATGCCACATGCTGTACAAGAGTTGTTGCAAATATATAACAGTGGTTGCAACAGTGATCTACATGGTCATATTTTAATCAGATAACATCACACCTCTCTATCCAGGTCCCTGTGTTGGTTCCCATCACCACAGTGTTTCAGAATGAATGTGTGCTCTCAGGTTAGGTTCATTATTTGTGTTATTTGTGTTGTAGCAGTGCCTGGGAGCCCCAGTCACGGACGAGCTGTTGTGCTAGGCGCTGTACAAACACAGAACAAAACGACAGTCCCCACTCCAGAGAGCTTCCAATCTCAGTGTAAGACAAGAGAAGACAGGTGGATACAGAAGACAAAGTGGAGGCAAGTCTCTGAGTAGCTCCTTCGTTATCAATCTTAAGTTATAGATTCATGGATTCTAAGGCCAGAAGGGACCATTGTGATCATCTAGTCTGACCTCCTGTGTAGCACAGGCCAGGGAACTGCCCCAGAATTATTCCCAGAGCAGGTCTTTTAGAAAAACATCGCATCTTGATTTAAAAATAGTCACTGATGGAGAATCCACCTCAGGATCCGTCTGCGTATCTGTTTGGTCCTCGCCCCGTAGACAATGGGATTCAGCAGGGGCAGCACCAGGAGGTAGACGTCCCCCATGACAACCTGAACCAGCGGAGCGAGGCCTTTCCCAAACCTGTGCACCACGGACAGTCCAATCAGTGGCACGTAGAAGGCCAGGACCACACAGAGGTGGGCCACGCAGGTGCTGAAAGCCTTGACACGCTCCTTCCTCGAGGACAGCTGCAAGACAGCCTTGATGATCATGAAGTAGGACAAGGCAATAAGTAGCGCGTCGAGCCCCATCACCAAGAGGATAGCAGTCAAGCCATAGACGACATTGACCGTGGTGCTGGTGCAGGCCAGGTTCATAACGTCCTGGTGCAAACAATAGGAGTGCGACAGGATGTTGGAGCCGCAGAACGATAGGCGAAGAATGAGCAAGGGCAAAGGGAGGAAGAACATCACACCCCTAGCCACAGCAGCCAGGCCTATCTTCACCATCACCGGACCGGTGAGGATGGTCGCGTGCTGCAGAGGGTGGCATATGGCCATGTACCGATCCCAGGCCATGGCCAGCAGGACGGTGGACTCGACAGCGGACAGGGAGTGGATGAGGAACATCTGGAGCAGGCAGGCGCCGAAGCTAATTTCCCTCCAGTCAAACCACAGGAGGGAGAGCATTCTGGGCACGGTGCAGGTGGACAGCGCCAGGTCGATGGAGGCCAGCATACACAGGAAGATGTACATGGGGGCATGGAGGCTCAGCTCCATCTTTACAATGAACACCACCGCGCCGTTGCCTACAATGGCCACGAGGTACATGGAGCACAGAGGGAACGCCAGCCAGAAACGGGCAGCTTCCAGCCCGGGCGTGCCGGCCAAGACGAAGGAGGAAGGGCTGAGGTCGGTGTTGTTGGGAGAGGGCATGGTGCGCCGGCTGTGATGCTATTCCATGTTGTCTCCCCCCCCTGCCAGGGACAGAGAAACAGTATTGTAATGAAGCACGTCTCGTGATACTGCGTCTGAAGGGATTACGGCAAGTAGGTGCCACTAACCCTGGGTGGTGGGTGAACTCCTCCTTCGGGGAGGCTGGCCTGCTAGCCTCGCCCCGTCCGCCCCAGGACCCACCCCCTGCACAGCCAGAGGATCCCCGAAGACCCCCCCACACATGCGGCTGGAGGAGCCCCGAGGACTCTCCCCTGCGCCCTCCCCAGCTATGCCGGCCGCACCCCCCAATGCTGGCCCCAGTGCCGGGCTGAGCTACCGCCCCCCGCCCAATGCCATCCAGGCCACTGGCCCCTGGGCTGGCCTGAGCCCCGGGCTGCCTCTGGCCACGTGTGGGCCTGAGTTCCAGTCCACGGGCTGGAGCTGAGTGAGCCCCTGCTGTCTTCAGGGTAGGGGGGAGTGCGGGCGGGGCTTGGGGCGGAAATGGGTGGGGCTATGGCCTGGGTCGGGGGAGGCTTAGCCTGCCCTGGCCTTTGACACCCGCCGCCCAGTCCTCTAACAATAAATTAGCTTCCCAGTTCTGGTCAGCGCGGCTTCCACCCTGAGCCCCGAGCCCCTCCCATCAGGGACCCACCACAGGCGTTAGCTCCACTCCACTGTGGCTTCCCTTCCCCAGACACTGCCTGTGCTAATCACCCTCTCTCCCCTCTTGCAGCCCTATAGTCCCAGGTGTAGCCCAGCCCCTTTCAATTGGCTGGATTGGGCTTTGACACAGGGGAACTGGGCCCAGGTCTGATAACAGGGATCAGCTCCCCTGTGACAGGGACAGGCCTGACTCTTGGGTCCTTTGCTCCCTGAGCGAAAAGGAGCAGGGAGGTTGTAGCCCCACCTAATGTAATGGACACCCTAAAGGGGTCATAGGATGACCAGATGTCCCGATTTTATAGGGACAGTCCCGATTTTTGGTCTTTTTCTTATATAGGCTCCTATTACCCCCCACTCCCTGTCCCGATTTTTCACATTTGCTGTCTGGTCACCCTAAGGGTAGGTAGCCCCATGGAGAGGGCTGTAGGGGAAAAAAAACACATGCGGTGCCCATTGCAGAATGTTTCAGTTGCTTCTCTGGCTTGGATGCCCTGGGGGACATTCCATTTGCCTCTGTCCTGCACCTCCAGGCACTACAGTCCATGCTGAGATTTTAAGGTGCCAATGTGTAATCTGTAGCACCTGCTCCGAGCAAGACCATTAGGAATGCTGCTTGGCTGCAGGGTAATATTACTTTTACTCCCTGTACCGGTGTGATGAAATGGGAATTTTCTGCAATACTTTTCTGACCCCTATGTGTGCCTCAGTTTGCCCTACATGTTGCATTGTTACCCAGTTGGGGAGGAAAGGGGTGAACAGTGAGGTGACAACATTTGCAAACAAGACAAAATTATTCAAGATAGTTAAATCCAAAGCAGACTGCAAAGAGCTACAAAGGGGAAACTCATAAAACTTGGTGACTGGGCAACAAACTGGCAGATGAAATTTAATGTTGTTAAGTGCAAAGTAATGCACATTGGAAAACATAATCCCAACTATGCATATAAAATGATGGGGTCTAAATTAACTGTTACCACGCAAGAAAGAGATCGTGGACTTGTGTAGCGTTCTCTGAAAACATCTGCTCAATGTGCAGCGGCAGTCAAAAAAACTAACAGAATGTGAGCAATCATTAGGAAAGGGATAGACAATAAGACAGAAAATATCATATTGCCTCTGTATAAATCCATGTGTGACGGGGCGCGCTCCGTTTGCTACCTTTAGCCTGCAAAGCAGCCAGTCCTCCTCCCACCTCAAGCTTCAGGGAGTGACTGAAGCTGCTCTCTGCTCTGCAGCCCTTCTTATAAGGGCCAGCCCAGCCCTGATTGGCTGCTCCTCGCAGCCCCTCTCTGATTAGCTGCCTCCCATGCAGCCTCCCTAGGGCTCTATTAACCCCTTCGAGCCCAGTGTGGGGCAGGAGACCCATCACACCATGGTACGCCCACACCTTGAATGGGGTCTAAATTAGCTATTAATACTCAAGGACGAGATCTTGGAGTCATTGTGGATAGTTCTCTGAAAACAGAGGAAAGGGATAGCTAATAAGAGAATATATCATAATGCTACTACAGGGGTCGGCAACCTTTCAGAAGTGGTGTGCCGAGTCTTAACTTATTCACCCTAATTTAAGGTTTCACGTGCCAGTCATACATTTTAACCTTTTTAGAAGGTCTTTTTCTATAGGTCTATAATATAGAACTAAACTATTGTTGTATGTAAAATAAATAAGGTTTTTTAAATGTTTAAGAAGCTTCATTTAAAAGTAAATTAAAATGCAGAGCCCTCTGGACCGGTGGCCAGGGCCGGCTCCAGGCACCAGCTTCTCAAGCAGGTGCTTGGGGCGGCCGCTCCGGAGAGGGGCGGCACGTCCAGGTATTCGATGGCAATTCGGCGGACGGTCCCTCACTCCACCTGGGAGTGAAGGACCTCCCGCCGAATTGCCGCCGCAGATCGCGGCTTTTTTTGTTTTGTTTTGTATTGTTTTTTGTTTTGGCTGCTTGGGGTGGCCAAAACCCTGGAGCCGGCCCTGCCGGTGGCCAGGACCCCTGCAGCGTAAGTGCCACTGAAAATCAGCTCGTGTGCTGCGTTCGGCAGGTGTGCCGTAGGTTGCCTACCCCTGTGCTACTATATAAATCCATGGTACGCTCACACCTTAAATACTGAATGCAGTTCTGGTCACCCCATCTCAAAAAAGATATATTGGTATTGGAAAAGGTAGAAAAGTGCAACAAAAATGATTAGGGGTATTGAACAGCTTCCATATTAGGAGAGATTAAAAAGGTTTATAAAATCTTGACTGGTGTGGAGAACGTTAATAAGGGAGTGTTATTTACTCCTTCACATAACACAAGAAACAGGGGTCACTCAATGAAGTTAATAGGCAGCAGGTTTAAAAGAAACATAAGGAAGTGCTTCCTCACAAAATGCACAGTCAACCTGTGGAACTCATTGCCAGAGGCTGTTGTGAAGGCCAAAAGTATAACAGAGTTCAAAAAAGAATTAGATAAGTTCCTGGAGGATAGGTCCATCAGTGGCTATTAGCCAAGAGGATCAGGGATGGAACTCTATGCTTTGCGTGTCCGTCACCTCTATTTGCCAGAAGCTGGGACTGGATGGCAGGGGATGGATCACTTGTTGATTGCCCTGTTCTGTTCATTCCCACTGAAGCATCTGGCTCCAGCCACTGTTGGAAGACAGGATCTTGGGCTAGATGGACCATTGATTTGACCCAGTCTGGTCATTTTTATGTTCTTACTAAGGAGGACTGGCTGAAGCCGACCGCACATCAGTGGAGAATCTGAGACGACCCTGGCAAAGCCAGTCACCAGGGCATCAACGCCTAGCAACCAACGACCCAGAGGGAGATGGATTTCCCCACCTCTCAGCAGGGAAGCTGAGCGACAACCCGCAGCTCCAGAACAAAGGGTTGGAGAGTCTGAAGTGGGGGGGATAAGAGGTGGCTGCAGGATGGANGAGGGGACGGACCACTGGCTGAGGTGCTACATGAGCCCTGATATCTCAGCACAGCTGAGACGGCCCTGAGCTGCATCTGGACCCTGGTCTCCCCCAGATTCGGTGGCGTTCCCATCTGCAGTTTCTGTTCAGGCCCATCTCTAATGAAAGCGGATTGAGCACCGGTGGCTCTCCGGAGCTGATCCCTGGCTGGCTGCCGTCAATTGGGGGCATTCCATTGTCCTCAACGGGCTTTCTTGTGAATGCCAGAGAGGCCTCAGCTCACTTCCGAGCTCCATTGGACATAGGCCTTGAGACAGACACACACCAGTTCCGTCTTCTCTCTTAGATATTTTTTAAACACTCTGAAGTTCTGAGCATGCCACGTCCCCGGCTCAGCCTTTCACTTGCCACCATCTTTAGCAACAGGGTCCCACTTTGTATGAATGCTCCTTTTGCAAATACATTACACAGGGTTAATGAATGATTAATGGATGTTTTGATAAATGATTAGCCAATTGTTATAGAGTATGACGGGTCAATTTGTTGCTTATAACTATGGCTTAAAGCCTTTTATGATACCGTCTACCGATGTGCTTATAATAACCTATAACTCATACTACTTGTGTGTGTAACATGGCAATAGCTATTAATCATTTACTAACCCTTTATAAATGGGAGCTTCATATACGGCTGGCTAAAGATCTTCCTACTTCCTGCTGAACATTTCAATAACCCACTTGCATTAATGATTAGGTAAAAGGAACAAGCCACCTGAATTATTAATAGCAACTAACAGAATCAGTTTCGCCTTCTAATCATTTTGTAATACAAGTAGCGCGTGATCACATTGTGAGACTCCTATTGGACAAGTAGCCCCGGGCTTTTAAAACTTTGGAAGACAGAGTGACCGGTAGAGAAACAGGCGAAATGAGCAGGGGATCTTTTGCTAGCTGTAGTTAATCTCCAGTTCTTTGGACCTAGGGTGACCGATAGAAAGTGTGAAAAATTGAGACAGGGTGTGTGTGTGGATGGGGGGGTTGTTGTTGTTGGTGGTAATAGGGGCCTATATAAAACAAAGCCCCAAATATTGGGACTGCCCCTATAAAATTGGGACATCTGGTCACCCTATTTGGACCACGTATATGCAGGGCAAGATTTTCAACCGTGACAAGTAATTTTGGGGACCCAAATTGAGACAGGTTAAAAGGGCTTAATTTTCTGATAGTGGGTGCTGAGGACGTTTTAAAAATCAGGTCCCGCTAAGGAATAGCAGATTCAGAATGGGTCCCTGTCTTTCAAAGCAATCAGTTTTATGTTTCTAACTTGAGTCTTCCAACCAAAAGCCTCAGTAATCAACGACCTCAAGGGGAAAGCACACGCAAGTAGCACAACACCCCGACTTTGGCAAAGCGAGGTTTGATCCATGCAGCCGGATGATCACTGCAAGCAGCACCCTGAATTCTCTTGCAAACAGTGACCCTGACTTTCTAATTATGGAACCAGGCTCACTCTACGCCTCTGACTCACCAGAATGAACCGAGCAAGGAGGATTTCTGCACCGTCCAAGAGAAGTCATGCACAGCTCTCGCCGGCCTGCCTGCAGCACCTAGGACTAGTCAGGGAGGGCGGCGTATCTTATGCCTTCCGGAAAGCCCACTGGGGTCACAGCGTTAGCACTGAGGCGTCTCAGATCACTTCTAAACAGAAACGGGTGCTCGAGGCAACTGCCGGCCAGTCACTTTATATTAACCCTTCTTTGTCCTGACTCCTGGGTCAGCTCTTCGGCTAATATAAACGAGCACAGCTGACCACTGGTCTGGTATCTATATCTCCTGGTCAATTTGTGACTGGGCTGCAGAAATGTCTGCTCTGTCCAGCAGGGAAAGAGTTAATTCCTTGCTCACCCTCCCTCCCTCCCATCCAGAAGCAGGTGGTGGAAGGCTGGTAGATCCCTTAGGGGCTCTTGATTGAGCACCAGGAGGTCAAGGAATTAGGCGCTATTAGCGTTTATAAAGCTGCCTGTTGGTGAGAGAGAGACTGAGAGCCTTGCTAGCAGGACTGGTAACTGAGGAACCTGAGAGCTGGCACCCATATTTAGTAGGGGCCTGCCCGGGCCTGGTTCTGGCCTGCAAGTATCCTTGCTTACCCCTAGGGCCCCCTGCACAAGGGCCAGGCTGCTCCTACACCAAAGGGACTGCTTCCTCCTAGCATCCCCTTGCCAGGAGGTGGGCATCCCACGATGTGAGCCTGAGAGATGCTGGGCAAACCTATCTCCCAGTAAAGTCTGTCTGGGTGTCCTTGACTTTCTTGTAGTATCTAGTTAGTTCCCAGATAAATCAGATTGGCATTGTGAGACCTAAAACGGACTTCATTCCAGGGCCAGGTTCAGAGACCCTTTTACACACTGACTCCCATCTTACTCTGTGAGTAGCCCGGTTGACGTCAGTGGGACCATTCATGGAGGAAGGTGCTACCAAGTTTTCTCTTTCACCTTTTCAGGTTCATGGAGGATTTCTCCACACCATTCTTTTCCTGCTTTATTCCAGCCAGGGTGGGGAATGGAGCATGCTCTAAGAGCGGCCAGACTCTGAATTGGTCTGATCTCCCCAGTGGGAGCGGCAAGTGCTCGGTATCAGGCAGGAGAAGGCTCATTACAACAAAACTGCGTCTGACTCACTTTTGGCTTCATGCTGGTTCCATAGAAGTCCGTGGCAACTTTCCCACTGACTTGCACAGAACAGGATCAAGTGCTTAATTCCATGACATCCTGTTTACTGGCGTGGCGATGGAGAAGATTGTTCTTCACATTGCAAGGAACGCAAACCCCGTTCTAGTCTCTCCGTGGGGATCACTAAAGGCTGGCTTGGCAGCGTCAGGGAATATTTATACTGCACACTGACACTGTCCAATTGGATGAGCTTGCTCTTAAAACGAAGCATTCTCTAGGAAAGCAGCCCACGATGGACGGGGAACGCTGGCTTTCAGAGACGCTGAGCTGTTCGGGTTAATTTAGAACCCAGACGTTTGCAGTCGTTCACGTGATCCCTTCCAGTGTTACTTTACTTTGCAAGGGCCAACCCTGAGTTTCAACTGCCATTGGGCCACCTTTTCTTTGCCCTTTCTCGGGTTCTTCTGCAGCTCCTCACGCTTCACCAATTTAATTTTGTGCCATCTGCAAAGGTTACCACCTCAGTTCCCGCCCGCCCTTTGTCAGACCATCAATAACTATATGGAACATCAGCCCAGGTACTGAATCTTGGCCCACCCCCGGCTGTCAGCCTGGTGCTATGTTGAAAATTGACCGTTTCTTCCCATTCCTACCTTAGATTCACTGCAACTGAGTCCTTCCTCTTCCCAGCCACTAGGGGCGCTACCGGCACCCAGAATCCAAATCAATAGCCAAGTGGTGAATGCATGATGTACACTGGATTCGTAGATCCCAAGGCCAGAAGGGAGCCTGGCGATCATCTAGTCTGACTGCCTGTCTAGCACAGGCCAGAGACCTGCCCCACAATAACTCCTAATTCCTCATTTCTAGAAAATCATCCTGCCTTGATTTACCAATTGCCTGTGATGGAGAATCCTCTCCAAGCTTTGGTAAATTGTCCCAATGGTTAATTATGCTGACTGTTAAAAACATACCCCTTGTTTCCAGTCTGAATATTAATACTAATACACCTCTACCCCGATAGAACGCGACCAGATATAACATGAATTCGGATATAACGCGGTAAAGCAGCGGGGAGCCCCGGGGCCTTTAAAGCGCCGCCCGAGCCCCACTGCTTTACTGCGGTATATCCGAATTCGTGTGGAGCCCTGGGCCCTTTAAATCCCTGCCCGGGCAGAGGCTCCGGCCACTGCGGGGAGCCCCGGGCCCCTTAAAGTGCCGCCCGAGCCTAGCTGCCGGAGCCCCGGTGGTGATTTAAAGGGCCCAGGGGCCCCGCAGCGGCCAGAGCACCAGGCCCTTTAAATCACCACCGGGGAAACCGGTCCAGTCCGGCACGGTGTACCGGCTCTTGCCGGTTCGCCGTACCAGACTGTACCCAATATAACGCGGTCTCACCTATAAGACGGTGAGATTTTTTGGCTCCCGAGGTCCGTGTTCTATCGGGGTAGAGGTGTACTTGCTCCGACCTGGAGGCCAGTACTACCCTAGCATAACCCCAGCTCTTACAAGCATACAGAAAAATGACGTCACCATCTCTCATCACACTTTACATAGGTAAATCTCCTTTAGTGTAGGTACGATGTTGTCAAACACATATCGATTATGTGCAGTGCAGAACAGAACAACATGCGAAACAAGCCAGTGAGGCACATTGAAAGCAACAACAGAGGCAGCAGCACCGCTATGTATAGCACCATAGAGGTGCATGGGGCTTTACAGACACAATTAAAGATCGGGGCCGAACTTTTTGAAAACGCCTAGTGACTTTTGGGTGCCTGACTTGAGACACTTTAAAAGGGGCTGATTTTCAGAAAGTGCTTAGCAACCCTCTCTGAAAATCAGCCCCCTTTGAGTGCCACCAGTTGAGCCCCCAGTAATTGGAGCACCCAGAATCACCAGGCGCTTTTGGAAAGCTTATTCACAGCCCCTGCCCTGAAGCACTTACAGTCTATGCAGGGCCATCCCTAGAGATTGTGGTGCTTTACGCAGCCCCCCAGGTGTCCCAGGCCTTTGCAGGGGGTGGGGCGTGTCCCAGGCCTCCGCGGGGGTGGGGGGATGCACCCAAGGGCTTTGGGAGGCAGGAGAAGCCAGTGCAGGAAGGCAGCAGGGGTCACCCCCCGCCTGCACTCACGGGGTGGCAGAAAGTGGAGCAACCCAGCCCCAGCCTGCTCCGCTCTGCTCCCCCGGTTCCCAGGCTTGGGGGAAGGGGGGGAACCGCCCCCCCCGCACTCACCGGCGGCACGGCTAGGAGCCGGCAGGGCGGGCTGGGTCTGGGTCGCTCCACTTCCCGCTGCCTGGTGAGTGCAGGGCTGGCCCGACCCCGACCCCTGCTGCAGTCCCCCGGGATGCCTAGCTCAGGAGATGGGGTTTGGAGGGGGGGAAGAGGGGGAGTGGGGGTGTGACTGGGGTGGAGCAGGTGTGGGAAGAGGTGGGGTGGAGCAGGGGTGGGAGCCGTGGGGAAGGGGTGGGGCAGGGGCGGAGGCAGCTTTCCTGGGCCCTGCTGTGCACAGCCCACGAGGGGCCGGCTCAGCCATGCGGGGGATCGGGCTGGCCACTAGAGCTGGATGCAGTACGCAGCTGTGTAGGGCACCAGGACATTTGGGGCTTGTCCCGGTGCCCTACACAACTGCGTAGTTTGCGTATGGGTAGGGACCCTGAGTCTATGATAGACAGGACACAGCATGAGGCAGGAAGAGAGAACTTTAGGCAGGCAGGGCTGAAGGAGGTTTACACAGATTGATTAGTATCAGAGGAGTAGCTGTGTTAGTCTGGCTCTGTAAAAAGCAACAGAGGGTCCTGTGGCACCTTATAGACTAACAGAAGTATTGGAGCATGAGCTTTCGTCGGTGAATACCCACTTTGTCAGATGCATGTAATGGAAATTTCCAGAGGCAGGTATAAATATGTAGTTCAATCGGGGAGGGTGAGGTCTTCTGCTAGCAGTTGAGGTGTGAACACCAAGGGAGGAGAAACTGCTTTTGTAGTTGGCTAGCCATTCACAGTCTTTGTTTAATCCTGATCTGATGGTGTCAAATTTGAAAATGAACTGGAGCTCAGCAGTTTCTCTTTGGAGTCTGGTCCTGAAGATTTTTGCTGTAAGATGGCTACCTTTACATCTGCTATTGTGTGGCCAGGGAGGTTGAAGTGTTCTCCTACAGGTTTTTGTATATTGCCATTCCTGATATCTGACTTGTGTCCATTTATCCTTTTACGTAGGGACTGTCCAGTTTAGCCAATGTACATAGCAGAGGGGCTGGCCAACTGGACAGTCACTATGTAAAAGGATAAATGGACAGATTGATTAGGTTACTAGCTTTTTCAGGGTCTGCATTTCAGTGGATCCCCGTTCCACCACCCCATGTCACTTTAAAAAATAATGAATTTGGGCCCAAATCTTGCAATTGCATCCTCATGAGTGGATCCCACCCTTCTTGCAGACCCCAGCAATCAGGGCCTTAGGTTTGATGAAGCTGGCAGGGGAGTGGGGGCGATTCTAGGAGGAAATGGAAGAACACAACATGAGCTGGGATACAACGTCCAAGGGGATTTGCAGTTTTCTTCTTCTGGCCAAGCATAGGGCCCCCTTTGATTTAACATGACGAAGCAATTCACCTGAATTAGGTGAAACCTGATGGTGAACGTCTGTCACATTGACTCATTTTTCCAACACAGTGTTCTGAGCATGGCTCTGCGGATCAGTTTGGATTTGACACTGTATATGATAGGATTTAAGACAGGGGGCACAATAAGGTAGATATAGCCCACCACAATGTTAAGCATAGGGGGAACATTGTCACCACAGCGATGGAGAACGGACAGTCCAATCATTGGGATGAAGAAGATTAGGACGGCACAGATATGGGAGACACATGTGTTCAAAGCCTTGAGACATTTTTCCTTGGTCGTGAGGCTGACCACAGTCTTAATGATCAGAACATATGATAGCACAATGAACACAAAATCCACACCCACCGTTGAAAGAATGACAATTAAACCATACAGGATGTTGACTTTTATATCCGCGCAGGCCAGCTTCATGATATCAGGGTGAAAGCAAAATGAGTGGGAAAGCACATTGCTCCCACAGTAGGTTAGCCTCTTGAGCAGAAAGGGTATTGGGAAGAGGGAGATCACAGCTCTTGAAACAATTGCCAGCCCTATTTTTATGATGGTTGGCTTGGTCAAGATGGACGAATATCTCAGAGGGTTGGAGATAGCGATGAAACGATCGAAGGCCATGGCTAGGAGCACCGAGGATTCCATCACTGACAGTATATGGATAAAATACATCTGGGTGAGACAGGCATTGAACTCAATTTTTCTGATCTTAAACCAAAAGATGCCCAGCGTGGTAGGAAGGGTACACAAAGCCAAGCCCAGGTCCACCACGGCCAGCATGGAAAGGAAGTAGTACGTAGGCTTATGAAGACTTTGGGTCTTCTTGATGATGATCAGGATCAGGCAGTTCCCTGAAAGGCCGACAAGATAGAACATGCAGAAGGGGATGGAGATCCAGTGGTGATTGGCTTCCAGCCCCGGAAAGCCCGTCAGGAGGAAGGTGGAGGGCTGATAGAAGGAGGAATTGACAAGTGGCACGGTGTGCTGAAGCTGCTCCATCCCACCTCAGATGTCGTACAGCCTAGAGTTAAAAACAAAACAGCAACAAACTGCCCATGTCATTTGTCTGGACAGTGCATAAAACCCTATAACCACAACCGCCCATCTGATTACCTGCTCTGTGGTACATTTGACCACATAACTACCAAAGCCCTCCATATGAGTAGAGGCTCTACTGAACCTACAGTCATGTAATGATACAAAATTGCATGTAATTACACTGCGCTACAGGGTATACAACCATTTAATAACCACCAAAGCCCCAGGTTTAGACACTGTCATGGATCACTGATGCCTCTTTATAGAATTCCTTAGGCACTAGGGAATCTCTACAGTGATTATCACCTAGACTGAGGTTATGTTGGTAAGCAGGTACAAATTGGTGTAGGTGACACCGAAGGCTTGGAAGAAGGTGAAAGTCAAGGTCTGATTCGCTGCTGTTACACCAATTTTGCAGTCACTCCAGTGTCAAAATGACATTGTAGAATGGAGATTTGAGCCCTCAGCCTCTGTGATAAATGAAGGGGGGGGGTGGGCGGGTAGTTCCCTTTTACAGACACCCAGTCAGCCAGTTAGCTATAAAGTCCCTCTTGGTGGCTGCTTGCTTTATCTGTAAAGGGTTAAAAAGTCCCCCAGGTAAAGAAAAGGGAGTGGGCACCTGACCGAAAGAGCCAATGGGAAGGCTAGAACTTTTTAAAATGGAAAAAAAGCTTTCCCTTTGTCTCTGGGTTGTTCTCGCTTGGCTGAAGAGACAGGGGCAACAGCAATGTTGTGTAAAGTTTGAACCAGGTACGAAAAATTATCTTCCATACCCAGAAGGATTCACTGGGACAGGGGATGTTTAGACAGACGCGATCAGGTTTATTTCTTTATTGTGGCTTGTGGATATCCTCTGTGCTAAGCTCAGGTATTTTTGTTTTCTTTTGTAATGGTAAGCTGGACCCCAGAGAGCCGTTCCTGGTGTTTAATCCCTTTTCAGTTGCTCTATAACATCTAGCAATAGCCTGATTTTCCAGATGTTTCCTTTCTTCTTCTTTTAATAAAATTTACCTTTTAAAAAAAAACTGATTGGTTTTGTGTCTTAAAAGGTCTGAGCATATGTTTTTCAATTAGCTGGTGGCAACCACAGGGTTTCCCTTTTGTTTGTTTCCTTTCTCGGCTTCCCCGAGGGAAGGGTGGAAAAGCCAAGGGGCCTCAGGGAAAACTTTCTTTTTTTTTTTGAGTTTTTTGAGGATTTGCAAGAGGCAGTTTTTCACTTGGGTGGTGGCAGCGTTTACCAAGCCAAGGTCAGAGAAAAGCTGTAACCTTGGGGGTTTAATACAAGCCTGGAGTGGCAGGTATTAATTTTAGAATCCTTGCGGGCCTCCACCTTCTGCCCTCGGAGTGACAGAGTGGGGAATCAGCCTCGACAGCCTCCTTCACCCTCAGTTCTGAATTTGTCCTCTCGCCAATCCACCAGACCAAGACAGCTGAGTTTCAGTTTGTGCAGCTACTGATCTACAGCCAATCCTCCTTCACTTCAGTATCCGATGGCCAGCGGAGAGGGGTAGAACCCGCAGAGTAAGGAAAACACCCGAGAGAAAGTTCTACTCAAAGAGCACCTGTGATTTTTGCGAACCATACTGTGAACCTCTCTTGCGGCACTTGTCTGAGGCTTGTATGGGGCTTTACAAACATTAGGGTGAAACTCAAAAACTTCACCAGGCACTGAAGTCTTGTTTGGAGGTGTCCAGTGAGGCATAGAGTTAGTGCTGGCCTGCTGGGGTGAACGCCAGCCATTAGTGCATTCAGCCTCAGGGGCAGAGATCGAGGCCAGCATTTTCAAAGGTGCTGAGCACTGCCAATACCTTCTGACGTTAATGGGAGCCACAGGTGCTCAGCACCTCTGACAATCAGGCTGCTTAGTTTGACACAAGGCTTTTGTTAGTTAGCAATGAGCAGGCATCAGTCTCCAAAAGTGCTATCAGAATCTACCCAGCGGCATTGTATGGCCGGGGATGTCTGATCTGGCGTGCTTCAGCACGTACGCTGACCTCTAACTGATGGGGTTAGGAAGGAAACTGTCCTTGGGAACAGATTACTCAGAGCCGCCCGCTGCAGGGCATCTTGCCCCTTCCTCGGAGGCACCTGGCACTGGATGCTACGTCATTTAATCTCTCTGGGCCTCTGTTTCCTTCCCTGTCCTTTGTCTGTCTGGTCTATTTAGATTGTAAGCTCTTCAGGGCAGACACTGTATAGTAATTAGTGCAGTGGTGCCTTGATCTCACTCCGAGCCTTTAGGACCTATGACAATACACACACAAATTAAAGTGTTTTCTTATTCTTGGTCTAAACTGAAATGAAAGGTTCTGTTAAGGAGCCTGGTTATCTTGGACCTAAATAATACTTAATTCTCGGTATAAAATGTAACAAATGTGATGAGATCATAGTTGAATGACGATAGTGCTGCAGGTGCAGAATGCTTCATTTAATAGAGCTCATTTCAGATTAACACATGTCAACCTGTGGAACTCCCTGCCAGAGGATGTTATGAAGGCCAAGACTATAACAGGGTTCAGAAAGGAACTAGATAAATTCACGGAGGATGGGGCCAGCAATGGCTATTAGCCAGCATGGGCAGGGATGGTGTCTCTAGCCTCTGGTTGCCAGAAACTGGGAATGGGTGACAGGGATGGATCACTTGATGATGACCTGTTCTGTTCATTCCCTCTGGGACACCTGGCATTGGCCAATGTCAGTAGACAGGATACTGGGCTGGATAGACCTTTGGTCTGACCCAGTATGGCTGTTCTTATGTGAATATTCAGTGACATGTGATTTCATTCCTAGCAAGATTTCATCCACCAGTCTCTAAACATGCTTGTAAATATGATAATGAAATCAAAAGTTTGGCAGGGACATGAATTCTCCTGCTTGGGCCATACACCAATGTCTAACCAATGGGCACTGGGAAGAAACTGTCCTCTGGGCAGGTTAGTATTGTTAGCAGTGCTAGGTTACGCTGGCACCTACTCATCACCAATCAAGGACGAAGGCCCCATTGTGCTAGGCGCTGTACAGACAAGTAACAAAGATGGCAGTCTTTGTTGATTGGCTGTAGCAGACTTGGTAGAGGGTTCTGCCCTTTACCTTTGCCATGTTCTTGGAAGCTCTGGTGTGATTTGTGTCTGTGGCTTTGGTGAGAAAGCTTTCCCCATGAGCTGTCTCTGCAAGGAATTCTAGGGCACTCCACAATTCTATGGGGCCCGCAGAAAACCATCTCCATCCTGGGGAGAGCAGGTCACTCATTGCCTTCGCCGCCTGTGTGATGAACTTGGACTGTTCTTACTGTGGTCTTTAAATGCTGACAGGGGAGTATGGCTAGGATAGTCTGCATTGGGAGATGGGAGACTGACCCACGGAGAATACCTGAGCATGTAACATGAGAACCAAGGAAGGGGTTAGAGGCCAGGTGACACCTTTGCCCGGGAAACTGAACAAAGGTGGTGGGAGGGGTCGCTGAAGAGAGAGTTTTCAGGAGCTGGCTGGTGAAAAGGCTGGGAGGTAGACAGGGCTCTGACCTCCCAAGGGGGCTGTGGGGCCCCGAGACCCCAAGATGGACCTAACTGGGGGGGAGTCTGTTGTCTGTGCCTGCAAGACCTGTCTTGGACTGTGTTCCTGTCATCTAAATAAACCTTCTGCTTTACTGGCTGGCTGAGAGTCATGGTGAATCGCAGGAAGCTGGGGGTGCAGGGCCTTGTGTCCCCCCACACTCCGTGACAGCCTGCCAAGCTGAACATCACGTGAAAACAGCCAGGATATGGCCATCGAATTAAGGAGCAGGGATGGTGAGAAACGTGACTGGAAACAGCCCCTTGAAACCCTGTGTGCCGTGACTGTAGAGGCCAAAATTAATGGTCTGTTACTTCCATTGGCCCTGCAGAGCCGTAAAGTGGGGAGAGAGAGAACTGGAACCTATGAGGCTCAGACAGCAGCTGCAGCATTTCAATGGCCAAGCCTTTCCCTCGAGCTGCACCAGAGGTTCATTACGTCTGTCTGGTACCATGCCCCTCGGCCAGGCCAGAGTCACTAGCGATGAGGCACTAGCCGCAAGGCTGGGTTTCGGATCTGATCAGTGCCTAGTAAAGACGCATTTTATTTCTCAACCGAATCCCTGAGCTACATGGAACCCCCTGGTGCCATTTCAGAGACACTTTTCCCGACTTTAAAGGTCCACGCCCCCTCCATAAACTATACCCCCCTTGTTAGCCACACACTGAATTTAACACATCAAGGAACCATCAACACGCTGCTAAACCAGTTTACTCACCGGGCTGACACAGCAGTGGGAGGTTACGGCCTGTCCTCACATTACAAAGCGGCACAATCCAGTTCCAGACCGAACGAAGAACTCACATCCGTCTCTCAGGGTGGGGCGGAAGGTATATATAACACATCCCGAAAAGGAGCCAGCCGGGGTCACGTAGCCAATCCAGGGTCTCAGGGGAGCCTGAGCTTTCTGAGTGTAAACGCTGTGAAATGTGCAAAGGAAAATACCGTGGAAAGTAAATGATCTTTCCATTTATGAGGCTTTCTCAGTGGAGCTGTTTTCCCCCTGCTGGCTTATTGGGCAGCGTGTTTACAGTTAGCCCTGATTTATGACTGACAAAGCAGTGGGCTGGGAAACAAATAACGTTTATTGTTGAGATTGAAACTGTAATTAAAAGAGTAATAAATTGTAAGGAAAACACACACATCACAGGCTGCCAAGGCAATAAGGGAGTTGAAATGGTGCCAGCCCTCCCCACCGTGCTCCAGATTTATTTAAAAACCATAAAATACTTTGTAATGCACAATAAAAACCAGATAAAATATTACAGAGCCAGAAACAGAAGCTTTATTAGCTGCCGACTCGTACAGTCCTGTGCAGTATCTGAGTTTCTCACGTTAATAAAGAGAGAAATGTTGGTCCCATGGTGCAAATAAACATACCCTGCATTTCTGGCTCATTTCAATACGTGTTTCCCTAGACTCATTATAGTTCTGGAACATTCAGAGGGAATCTCTCAAATGGCTTAGACATAACCCGGACACATCATGTCAGATTTGCCACAGGGAGCCAACTTCTGCTCCGATCTGCATGGGTGTGATTCCCAATGAAGTCAATAGGTGTTGCACCCATGTAAATGAGAGCAGGATATGGCCCTCCGTGTTTCTATGGCACTCACTTCTGGTGCTCCCCCGCTAGTAACAGCCCCAGCCCAGGTAGTAGCTTCTGTCTGTTCCATGTCCTGTAACCCAAGTTCCACATGAGATATGCGTATCCTGGGTCAAGCATTCATCCCATCTGTGGGATTCTCTCGCAGGTGTCCCCCTGGGCCCCAGCTGTCTCCATGGTTCAGTTCATAGCCTTGCTGTTGGAGCCCAGATTAACATGTGTCAACCTGTGGAACTGCTTGCCAGAGGACGTTGTGAAGGCCAAGACTATAACGGGGTTCAAAAAGGAACTAGATAAATTCACAGAGGATGGGGCCAGCAATGGCAGGCTTCTGACAGCTCTTTCTTTTTGGGTTCTTTCCCCTCCTTTTAACCTGTGTGTCAAGCAAGTACTCCCCACTTCTCCATGAGCTTTTAGCTTCTGCACAGGGGATGCACATAATCTGTGATGAGCACGAAGGACTCAATTGTGTGTATACATGTACATGCCTCTACCTAACGATTAAAGCTACAGGGTCAAGAATACAAGGCAGGAAGTGCCAGAATGAACCTTGCCCTCAGACCTTAATCCCATCCCAGCTCTCATATTATTATGATTTTATTGCAGCAGGAAGAGGGTATTCTATCTCATAGAGCTGGAGGGGACCCTGAAAGGTCATCAAGTCCAGCCCCCTGCCTTCACTAGCAGGACCAAGTACTGATTTTTGCCCCAGATCCCTAAGTGGCCCTCTGAAGGATTGAACTCACAACCCTGGGTTTAGCAGGCCAATGCTCAAACCACTGAGCTATCCCTCCCCCGAAGAGGGCAAGAGGCACAGGAGGAAGGAGAGACTGGCTTCCAGTCATGGTCGATAGCCTCCTGCTGAGCCTGAAAACATCTGCCCTCATTGTAATAGAACTTGTGGTTCAAGGATTGGCCTTATCAGCCTCCTGAGGACCCATAACTCCCATGGAAGATGATCATACTCGGGAACGAGTGAACGCCCATCATTGTGGCAGGACCTAGAGGGACCCACTGAGTTTGGGGCCCCACTGTGCAGAGTGCTGTGTGCACATGTGGAGCTCAGTGTCTAGGCAGACAAAGGAGATGTTTGGGAGAGAAAATAGAAACACAGGGCGGGGGCATGACTTGCCCACAGTCACCGAGCAGCGGAGCCAGGACAGAACCCAGGTGTCCTGAGCCCCAGTCCTGTGCCCACGGGGTGTCTACCACCACACTGGCTCACACCAGGACAAATCAGGAATAACGCTATGGACAGGAGTGGTGTTACACAGTGTAAAATCAATGATCAGGGAGAGGAGAATCAGACCCTGTTTTTATACGGGTATGTCTACCCTGCCCACAGCACCATGGTGCCCAGCCCTGGTCTGCAGACCTAGGCCTGTGCTAGCACTATACAAATAGCCATGTAGACATCTGAATCTGCTGACTTTCCTCTGAGCTGGGTCACACACACACACACACACACACACACACACACACACACACACACACACACACACACACACATATGAGCTCATTGCTGTGACATTCGAACAATTTACTCCCACACAATTATTCTTCCTGTGATTTTGCTTAATCCCATTTCCCAGGACTGGGTGTGCTGCAAAGAGGGACACCAGAAACTGGGGAATCCATTGGTCTGCTTTCCCAGTGAGACAAAAGCCACTTTCCCATACCCTGGCGGGAGGCAGCCCTGCTTGGCAAACACGCTGAAGTTAAGTGCATTTCCGGCAATGTTTATTCCATGTTCCTTGTCCCTAATCCTATTCATATTTATAATGCAGTGCAGGGGTTAGCTAGTGAACTNAGACTCATTATAGTTCTGGAACATTCAGAGGGAATCTCTCAAATGGCTTAGACATAACCCGGACACATCATGTCAGATTTGCCACAGGGAGCCAACTTCTGCTCCGATCTGCATGGGTGTGATTCCCAATGAAGTCAATAGGCGTTGCACCCATGTAAATGAGAGCAGGATATGGCCCTCCGTGTTTCAATGGCACTCACTTCTGGTGCTCCCCCGCTAGTAACAGCCCCAGTCCAGGTAGTAGCTTCTGTCTGTTCCATGTCCTGCAACTCAAGTTCCACATGAGACATGCGTATCCTGGGTCAAGCATCCATCCCATCTGTGGGATTCTCTCGCAGGTGTCCCCCGGGCCCCAGCTGTCTCCATGGTTCAGTTCATAGCCTTGCTATTGGAGCCCAGATTAACATGTGCCAACCTGTGGAACTCCTTGCCAGAGGACGTTGTGAAGGCCAAGACTATAACAGGGTTCAAAAAGGAACTAGATACATTCACAGAGGATGGGGCCAGCAATGGCAGGCTTCTGACAGCTCTTTCTTTTTGGGTTCTTTCCCCTCCTTTTAACCTGTGTGTCAAGCAAGTACTCCCCATTTCTCCATAAGCTTTTAGCTTCTGCACAGGGGATGCACATAATCTGTGATGAGCACGAAGGACTCAATTGTGTGTATACATGTACATGCCTCTACCTAACCTCTACCTGGAAAAAGGCTAATGTAGTGCCCATCTTTAAAAAAGGGAAGAAGGAGGATCCGGGGAACTACAGGCCAGTCAGCCTCACCTCAGTCCCTGGAAAAATTATGGAGCAGGTCCTCAAGGAATCAATTATGAAACATTTAGAGGAAAGGAAAGTGATCAGGAACAGTCAGCATGGATTCACGAAGGGGAAGTCGTGCCTGACTAACCTAATTGCCTTCTATGATGAGATAACTGGCTCTGTGGATGAGGGGAAAGCAGTGGATGTGTTATTTCTTGACTTTAGCAAAGCTTTTGATACTGTCTCCCACAGTATTCTTGCCACCAAGTTAAAGAAGTATGGGCTGGATGAATGGACTGTAAGGTGGATAGAAAGCTGGCTAGATCGTCGGGCTCAACGGGTAGTGATCAATGGCTCCATGTCTAGTTGGCAGCCGGTTTCAAGTGGAGTGCCCCAAGGGTCGGTCCTGGGGCCGGTTTTGTTTAATATCTTTATTAATGATCTGGAGGATGGTGTGGACTGAACTCTCAGCAAGTTTGCAGATGACACTAAACTAGGAGGCGTGGTAGATACACTAGAGGGTAGGGATCGGATACAGACGGACCTAGACAAATTAGAGGATTGGGCAGAAAAAAACCTGATGAGGTTCAACAAGGACAAGTGCAGAGTCCTGCACTTAGGACGGAAGAATCCCATGCACTGCTACAGACTAGGGACCGAATGGCTAGGTAGCAGTTCTGCTGAAAAGGACCTAGGGGTCACAGTGGACGAGAAGCTGGATATGAGTCAACAGTGTGCTCTTGTTGCCAAGAAGGCTAACGGCATTTTGGGCTGTATAAGTAGGGGCATTGCCAGCAGATCGAGGAACGTGATCGTTCCCCTTTATTCAACATTGGTGAGGCCTCATCTGGAATACTGTGTCCAGTTTTGGGCCCCACACTACAAGAAGGATGTGGAAAAATTGGAAAGAGTCCAGCGGAGGGCAACAAAAATGATTAGGGGTCTGGAGCACATGACTTATGAGGAGAGGCTGAGAGAACTGGGATTGTTTAGTCTCCAGAAGAGAAGAATGAGGGGGGATTTGATAGCAGCCTTCAACTACCTGAAGGGGGGTTCCAAAGAGGATGGAGCTCGGCTGTTCTCAGTGGTGGCAGATGACAGAACAAGGAGCAATGGTCTCAAGTTGCAGTGGGGGAGGTCCAGGTTGGATATCAGGAAAAACTATTTCACTAGGAGGGTGGTGAAACACTGGAATGCGTTACCTAGGGAGGTGGTGGAGTCTCCTTCCTTGGAGGTTTTTAAGGCCCGGCTTGACAAAGCCCTGGCTGGGATGATTTAGCTGGGAATTGGTCCTGCTTTGAGCAGGGGGTTGGACTAGATGACCTCTTGAGGTCCCTTCCAACTCTGATATTCTATGATTCTATGATTCTAACGATTAAAGCTGCAGGGTCAAGAATACAAGGCAGGAAGTGCCAGAATGAACCTTGCCCTCAGACCTTAATCCCATCTGCTGCCCATTCAGGCTCTCATATTATTATGATTTTATTGCAGCAGGAAGAGGGTATTCTATCTCATAGAGTTGGAAGGGACCCTGAAAGGTCATCAAGTCCAGCCCCCTGCCTTCACTAGCAGGACCAAGTACTGATTTTTGCCCCAGATCCCTAAGTGGCCCTCTGAAGGATTGAACTCACAACGCTGGGTTTAGCAGGCCAATGCTCAAACCACTGAGCTATCCCTCCCCTGAAGAGGGCAAGAGGCACAGGAGGATGGCGAGACTGGCTTCCAGTCATGGTCGATAGCCTCCTGCTGAGTCCGAAAACATCTGCCCTCATTGAAATAGAACTTGGGGTTCAAGGATTGGCCTTATTAGCCACCTGAGGACCCATAACTCCCATGGAAGATGATCATACTCGGGAACGAGTGATTGCCCATCATGCGGCAGGACCTAGAGGGACCCACTGAGTTTGGGGCCCCACTGTGCAGAGTGCTGCGTGCACATGTGGAGCTCAGTGTCTAGGCAGACAAAGGAGATGTTTGGGAGAGAAAATAGAAACACAGGGCGGGGGCATGACTTGCCCACAGTCACCGAGCAGCGGAGCCAGGACAGAACCCAGGTGTCCTGAGCCCCAGTCCTGTGCCCACTGGGTGTCTACCACCACACTGGCTCACACCAGGACAAATCAGGAATAACTCTACCGACATGAGTGGGGTTACACAGTGTAAAATCAATGATCAGGGAGAGGAGAATCAGACCCTGTTTTTATACGGGTATGTCTACCCTGCCCACAGCACCATGGTGCCCAGCCCTGGTCTGCAGACCTAGGCCTGTGCTAGCACTATACAAATAGCCATGTAGACATCTGAATCTGCTGACTTTCCTCTGAGCTGGGTCACACACACACACACACACACACACACACACACACCTCATTGCTGTGACATTCGAACAATTTACTCCCACACAATTATTCTTCCTGTGATTTTGCTTAATCCCATTTCCCAGGACTGGGTGTGCTGCAAAGAGGGACACCAGAAACTGGGGAATCCATTGGTCTGCTTTCCCAGTGAGACAAAAGCCACTTTCCCATACCCTGGCGGGAGGCAGCCCTGCTTGGCAAACACGCTGAAGTTAAGTGCATTTCCGGCAATGTTTATTCCATGTTCCTTGTCCCTAATCCTATTCATATTTATAATGCAGTGCAGGGGTTAGCTAGTGAACTTTGATATGGGGGTGAAGAGGGCCCATGTGGAACAGGGGGCGCTGGGGGATCCTCCCATGGGAAAATGTTTTGACGATACCTGTGCGATCGGGCGCATCCACAACATTCAAGAAGGCACCCTTGGGAAGTCGGTAGATGAGCTCCAGAGATAAAACAAGGACCTAGCAACATCTGAGGAATGGTGACACCATCTAAAGCCGGTGTGGAAATTCCCCCTCAAATGGTGCATAGGCCGTGCATGGCTGGTCCACTGTGAATTTCACCCCATTTCTTTACCGTGATGCTCTGAGCAGTGCTCAGGGGGCAGGGCTCCTCTGGGATTGAGCACCTAGACCCAGAGAAGGATCTGCCACATGCACACTGTTAGGCCCAAGAAAATGGAGTATAGAATAGGTTGTTTGGCCAGCTTAGCCAAAGTGAGGCTAACAGTAGTTGCTGGGCCATTCCTGTCTCTCTGTGAAACATGAAGACATGCTTGCTTGGGCTTCAAAGAATGAGATAAGGGGCGGGGGCACATTCTTGTACCAGATGTACTAGGAACGGTTTGTTTGGACATATGGAGACTTGCAGTCTCCACTCCCTGTTTCTGTTCTTAACTCCCTCCTTTCTCCTAGTTTCTGGTGCATGACAACAAAGCTCATAAGAAGTTGCTGAGGCATCACGAATTGTCAAAGAAGATAGATCTGCATGAATATTAGAAGCTTTCTAACTAATAAAGGGGGGTTGGGTTGTTTTAACTATGACGCGACGGAACTGTCTATATAACCTTACTAGTTATTGTAATCGGGGCTGGTTCTCAGTGGAGACGGGCTGCTCTCTATTGTTGTGTGCACTCTTCAATAAAGAGCTTGTGTTTGGACCTTGCTGGTGTTGCCTGTCTCTCTGCGGTCAGACAACGAACCGTGCCGTCTGGGTTCGAGTCCCCGACAACCTGAATCAAAAGGCAAGAAACGCAGGACCAGACCAAAGCTTATTGGTAGTTCTTAGCAGAGACCAGCAGAAGCTTCTGGGACCATCCCAAGCCCCGCTTTCTGAACTTTTTCCAAGTCTAATGGACCTTTTTTGAGATGATGCGACCACATCTGCACGCAGCATTCAGGGTGTGGGCGTACCATGGATTTATACAGAGGCAATATGATATTTTCTGTTTTACTATCTATCCCCTTCTTAATGATTCCCAGCGCTCTGTTTGCTTTTTTGACTGCCGCTGCACATTGAGTGGATGTTTGGTCTGACCCAGTATGGCCATTCTTATGTTCTTATGTTTTCAGAGAACTATCCATAATGGCTCCAAAATCTCTTTCTAATTTAGACCCCATCATTTTATATGTATAGTTGAGATTATGTTTTCCAATGTGCATTACTTTGCTTTTATCAACACTGAATTTCATCTGCCATTTTGTTGCCCAGTCACCCAGTTTTGAAAGATCTCTTTGTAGCTCTTCGCAGTCTGCTTTAGACTTAACTATCTTGAGTAGTTTTGTATCATCTCCAAATTTTGCCACCTCACTGTTTGCCCCTTTTCCAGCTAATTTATGAATATGTTGAACAGCACTGGTCCCAGTACAGACCTCTGGGGAATCCTGCTATTTACCTCTCTCCATTCTGAAAAGTGACCATTTATTCCTACCCTTGCTGTGTGTGTGACAAGAACCGGGGACATGGGAGGGGGAAGGAACCTGAACCCCCAGCCTGGGGGAGGGCTCTGCCGGCTGGGCTAGCAGTCATAGGGGTGTCACTGCTTCCTCCAGCTCTGCCTCTTCCACGACTGACTCAGCCCCCCGAAGCTGCCCCACTCCAGGCTAGGGGGCCTGTTCGTGGCTCGCTAGCCAAGCGAGGGGCCACCATGGGATGGGGGGGGGGTTAGCACCCACCCCTCTGGTCAGCATCTCCCCATGGCTGGTGTACGTGGCTCCCCGCCAGGTGTGTTGGCTTTGTGGGTCCCCTTTCCCAGCGCCCATCTCTCCCAGTCACTGTGCAGGGAGCCCAGGCGCCGAGCTCCGCTTCGTGGAGCCCAGGGATCGAGGGGACTGACAGCGCCATGTTGCATCGCTCTACCCCAGAGGCTTTGTGTGTCCAGCTGCAGGGACATGCTCAGGATCGCGGAGGATGGACCTGTCTGAAGCAGGAATTGAACCCAGGATTCTTGAGTGTCAGGCCTGTGCCCCGCCACTGGGTCCCCCACGCTTGCTTCCGTCCTAAGGGGGCTCCTATCTTATAAGCCTTGTTCCCATCTGTTAACAATACCCCTGAGGCCATCTCCCAATCACACCCAGCTCCTCTGTACACCCACGGCCGGCTGGGCAGCCGCCCCGCACCCACCCGTCCAGTCTTGTCCCAGGTTAGCCCCACTCCTGTGAGGCGCTGCATGTAGGGACACAGCTGTGCCCATAGGGAGCTCACCACAGATCGGGGCCTAAGCCTGAGAGCTCTGTGGGGCAGGGGATGGCTTGTAGGCCACGTCTGCCCAGCACAGGGACCCCTGCTCCAGGATGGGGCAGACGGGCCTGAATGCAGTTCGAAGGATGCTAATTATAGTGCAGCTTCTGCTCGTTATCATTAGTTATCTCACAGCAGCACCCAGAGGCTGCAGCTGAGATCAGAGCCCTGTTGTGCTGGGTGCTGTACAGACACAGCGCGAGAGACAGGCCCTGCCCCAGCTGGGATCAGAGCCCCCTTGTGCCGGGCACTGTACAGACACAGCGCGAGAGACAGGCCCTGCCCCAGCTGGGATCAGAGCCCCCTTGTGCCGGGCACTGCACAGACACAGCGCGAGAGACAGACCCTGCCCCAGCTGGGATCAGAGCCCCCTCGTGCCGGGCTCTGCACAGACACAGCGCGAGAGACAGGCCCTGCCCCGGCTGGGATCAGAGCCCTGTTGTGCCAGGCGCTGCACAGATAGGGTTGCCAATGTTCTACTTGCACAAAACACCCTTGCCCTGCCCCTTCTCTAAGGCCCTGCCCCCTCTCACTCCATCCCGCCTCCCTCCGTCGTTCACTCTCCCCACCCTCACTCACACACTCATTTTCACTGGGCTGGCTCTGGAGGTTGGCGTGCAGGAGGGGGTTGAGGGCTCTGGTAGGGAGTGCCGGCTCTGGGCTGGGGCCAGAAATGAGGAGTTCAGGGTGAGGCAGTGGGTTGGAGTGCAAGGGGGTGAGGACTTCAGCTGGGGGTGCAGGCTCTGGGGTGAGGCTGGGCCTGATGGGTTTGTGGTGCAGGACGGGGCTCCAGGTTGGGGCTGAGGGGTTTGGGGGGTGGAAGGGGATCAAGGTTGGGGCACAGGAGGGGGTCAGGGTGCAGGATCCTGGCAGTACTTACTTCAGATAGTTCCCGAAAGCAGTGGCATGTTCCCTCTCCGCCTCCTACGCAGAGGCACGGCCAGGGGGCTCTGCGCGCTGCCCTGTCTGCAGACACTGCCCCGCAGCTCCTATTGGCCAGGAACCGCGGCCAATGGGAGCTGTGAAGCTGGCGCTGGGGGTGGGGGCAGCATGCGGAGCCTCCTGGCTGCCCCTATGCGTAGGAACTGGAAGGGAGACATACCGCTACTTCTAGGCGCCGTGCAAAGCCACGGCAGGCAGGGAACCGCTGCGCCGCCAAGTGGACTTTTAACGGCCCGGTCAACATTGTGGACCGGAGCCACCAGTGTCCCTGTCAAAAACTGGACACCTGGCAACAGTAGTGCCAGCCACTAGACCCTGCCTTCCCCCCTACTGCTGTGTCAGGCCCCAGATCACTCCTGCGGATTGCACACAAAATAGAGGTTTATTAGCAAACCAATCCTAACTCTCGTCCAAGGCCCGGAGGCAGCTCTCCTCTTCGGAGGCGGCGCTGTTGAGTGACGGGGACAGCTTCCTCCGCCGGACCTGCATCCTCTCCCGCAGGGCACATAGGTTCTCTCCGCGCAGCCCTGGCGTTCTGCCGTGTACCTGGCGAAGGTGGGCGTGAGCATGACGCTGATGGAACCAGCACACGTGGCCTGCGTTCTTGCCAGGACGTGACCCTGGCTGCGGAAGCTCAGTTTCCACCCCGGCCCGGTGCCCACGGCGCTCCAGGTTAGACGCTCCGACTGTCCCGGATGTGTCCTCGGTGGCATTTCCTCTGTTGAGTGACGGGGACAGCTTCACACTCTTGGGGGACGGGGTGAGTTTCCGAGGGGGTGGCGGGGCTCCACGCGGTGCAGCCACGGACCTGTCGACCTGTCCTCTCTCCCCCACTGATGCCCTGGAAGTGACACGTTCGAGGAAGCCCAGTATGATTCCCCTGAAGGTGGGGCCCTTCCCCTTGCAGGGGACGGACGGTGACTTGGCCCCTCTCCCTGGAGGAGCACGGGGTGGCTGTTCAGCCCTGGGCGGTGCCTCAGTCAGCACCAGGGCCTCTGTCTGCCTCACGTTTGTTCCAGCTGTCAGGAATCCCGGCTCTCCTGTGCCCGCGGGGCGGGCTCTTTCTCCCAGGGCTTCTTGACGGGGCCCTCCCAGCTGGCTTTTCCGGCTCCTCCTGCGTTGCAGCCGGATGTTCATTTTCCGCCGGCGTTCCTGGGCAGCGGCTCTCAGCCGCTCAGCTGCCATGTCGGCATAGACGGCCTGGGAGCGTATGACGCAGGGCGGCAGGATGAAGGAGCCCAGGGCCTTCTGCGCCAGGTGGATGTCCAGCCGGTGTGCCGCGGCCCGCAGAGGAGCGAGATGCTCCTGTGCCAGCGAGGGCCCCTCGGGCGCTGGGCGAGAGGCTGCGCGAGCGCTTTCTCCCGCAGACCAGTCGGAGGCCCTGGACTCGCTGCCCTCCAGAGACGACAGAGAGGAGACAGATGGTTCATCTTTGGCCACGCTGGGAGCGCCCTGCCCCTGCCATCCAGGCTNACAACCTGAATCAAAAGGCAAGAAACGCAGGACCAGACCAAAGCTTATTGGTAGGTCTTGGCAGAGCCCAGCAGAAGCTCCTGGGACCATCCCAAGCCCCGCTTTCTGAACCTTTTCCAAGTCCAATGGACCTTTTTTGAGATGATGCGACCACATCTGCACGCAGCATTCAGGGTGTGGGCGTACCATGGATTTATACAGAGGCAATATGATATTTTCTGTTTTACTATCTATCCCTTTCTTAATGATTCCCAGCGCTCTGTTTGCTTTTTTGACTGCCGCTGCACATTGAGTGGATGTTTGGTCTGACCCAATATGGCCATTCTTATGTTCTTATGTTTTCAGAGAACTATCCATAATGGCTCCAAAATCGCTTTCTAATTTAGACCCCATCATTTTATATGTATAGTTGAGATTATGTTTTCCAATGTGCATTACTTTCCTTTTATCAACACTGAATTTCATCTGCCATTTTGTTGCCCAGTCACCCAGTTTTGAAAGATCTCTTTGTAGCTCTTCGCAGTCTGCTTTGGACTTAACTATCTTGAGTAGTTTTGTATCATCTCCAAATTTTGCCACCTCACTGTTTGCCCCTTTTCCAGCTAATTTATGAATATGTTGAACAGCACTGGTCCCAGTACAGACCTCTGGGGAATCCTGCTATTTACCTCTCTCCATTCTGAAAAGTGACCATTTATTCCTACGCTGGCTGTGTGTGTGACAAGAACCGGGGACGTGGGAGGGGGAAGGAACCTGACCCCCCCCACCCTGGGGGAGGGCTCTGCCGGCTGGGCTAGCAGTCATAGGGGTGTCACTGCCTCCTCCAGCTCTGCCTCTTCCACGACTGACTCAGCCCCCCGAAGCTGCCCCGCTCCAGGCCAGGGGGCCTGTTCGTGGCTTGCTAGGCGAGCGAGGGGCATCCATGGGATGGGGGGGGGGGTTAGCACCCACCCCTCTGGTCAGCATCTCCCCATGGCTGGTGTACGTGGCTCCCCGCCAGGTGTGTTGGCTTTGTGGGTCCCCCTTCCCAGCGCTCATCTCTCTCAGTCACTGTGCAGGGAGCCCAGGCGCCGAGCTCTGCTTCGTGGAGCCCAGGGATCGAGGGGACTGATAGCGCCATGTTGCATCGCTCTACCCCAGAGGCTTTGTGGGTCCAGCTGCAGGGACATGCTCAGGATTGCGGAGGATGGACCTGTCTGAAGCAGGAATTGAACCCAGGATTCTTGAGTGTCAGGCCTGTGCCCTGCCACTGGGTCCCCCACGCTTGCTTCCGTCCTAAGGGGGCTCCTATCTTATAAGCCTTGTTCCCATCTGTTAACAATACCCCTGAGGCCATCTCCCAATCATACCCAGCTCCTCTGCACACCCACGGCCGGCCGGGCAGCCGCCCCGCACCCACCCGTCCAGTCTTGTCCCAGGTTAGCCCCATTCCTGCGAGGCGCTGCATGTAGGGACACAGCTGTGCCCATAGGGAACTCACCACAGGATCGGGGCCTAAGCCTGAGAGCTCTGTGGGGCAGGGGATGGCTTGTAGCCACGTCTGCCCAGCACAGGGCCCCCTGCTCCGGGATGGGGCTGACGAGCCTGAATGCAGTTCGAAGGATGCTAATTATAGTGCAGCTTCTGCTCGTTATCATTAGTTATCTCACAGCAGCACCCAGAGGCTGCAGCTGAGATCAGAGCCCTGTTGTGCCAGGCGCTGCACAGACACAGCGCGAGAGACAGGCCCTGCCCCAGCTGGGATCAGAGCCCTGTTGTGCCGGGCACTGCACAGACACAGCGTGAGAGACAGGCCCTGTCCCAGCTGGGATCAGAGCCCTGTTGTGCCGGGCGCTGCACAGATAGGGTTGCCAACGTTCTACTTGCACAAAACCAAACACCCTTGCCCTGCCCCTTCTCCGAGGCTCCGCCCCCTCTCACTCCATCCCGCCTCCCTCCGTCGTTCACTCTCCCCACCCTCACTCACACACTCATTTTCACTGGGCTGGCTCCAGAGGTTGGCGTGCAGGAGGGGGTGAGGGCTCTGGTAGGGAGTGCCGGCTCTGGGCTGGGGCCAGAAATGAGGAGTTCAGGGTGAGGCAGTGGGTTGGAGTGCAGGGGGGTGAGGACTTCAGCTGGGGGTGCAGGCTCTGGGGTGAGGCTGGGCCTGATGGGTTTGTGGTTCAGGACGGGGCTCCAGGTTGGGGCTGAGGGGTTTGGGGGGTGGAAGGGGATCAAGGTTGGGGCACAGGAGGGGGTCAGGGTGCAGGATCCTGGCAGTACTTACTTCAGATAGTTCCCGAAAGCAGTGGCATGCTCCCTCTCCGACTCCTACGCAGAGGCCCGGCCAGGGGGCTCTGCGCGCTGCCCTGTCTGCAGACACTGCCCCGCAGCTCCTATTGGCCAGGAAACGCGGCCAATGGGAGCTGTGAAGCTGGCGCTGGAGGTGGGGGCAGCGTGCGGAGCCTCCTGGCTGCCCCTATGCGTAGGAACTGGAAGGGAGACATACCGCTACTTCTGGGCGCCGTGCGAAGCCACGGCAGGCAGGGAACAGCTGCGCCGCCAAGTGGACTTTTAACAGCCTGGTCAGCGGTGTGGACCTGAGCCGCCAGGGTCCCTGTCGAAAACTGGACACCTGGCAACAGTAGTGCCAGCCACTAGACCCTGCCTTCCCCCCTATTGCTGGGTCGGGCCCCAGATCACTCCTGCGGATTGCACACAAAATAGAGGTTTATTAGCGAACCAATCCTAACTCTCGTCCAAGGCCCGGAGGCGGCTCTCCTCTTCGGAGGCGGCGCTGTTGAGTGACGGGGACAGCTTCCTCCGCCGGACCTGCATCCTCTCCCGCAGGGCACACAGGTTCTCTCCGTGCAGCGCTGGCGTTCTGCCGTGTACCTGGCGAAGGTGGGCATGAGCATGACGCTGATGGAACCAGCACACGTGGCCTGCGCTCTTGCCAGGACGTGACCCTGGCTGCGGAAGCTCCGTTTCCACCCCGGCCCGGTGTCCACGGCGCTCCAGGTTAGACGCTCCGACTGTCCCGGATGTGTCCTCGGTGGCATTTCCTCTGTTGAGTGACGGGGACAGCTTCACACTCTTGGGGGACGGGGTGAGTTTCCGAGGGGGTGGCGGGGCTCCACGCGGTGCAGCCACCGACCTGTCGACCTGTCCTCTCTCCCCCACTGATGCCCTGGAAGTGACACGTTCGAGGAAGCCCAGTATGATTCCCCTGAAGGTGGGGCCCTTCCCCGTGCAAGGGACGGACAGTGACTCGGCCCCTCTCCCTGGAGGTGCACTGGGCGGCTGTTCAGCCCTGGGCGGTGCCTCAGTCAGCACCAGGACCTCTGTCTGCCTCACGTTTGTTCCAGCTGTCAGGAATCCCGGCTCTCCTGTGTGCGCGGGGGGGGGTCTTTTTCTCCGGGGTTTTTGTGACGGGGCCCTCCCAGCTGGCTTTTCCGGCTCCTCCTGCGTTGCAGCCGGATGTTCATTTTCCGCCGGCGTTCCTGGGCAGCGGCTCTCAGCCGCTCAGCTGCCATGTCGGCATAGACGGCCTGGGAGTGTATGACGCAGGGCGGCAGGATGAAGGAGCCCAGGGCCTTCTGCGCCAGGTGGATGTCCAGCCGGTGTGCCGCGGCCCACGGAGAAGCAAGATGCTCCTGTGCCAGCGAGGGCCCCTCGGGCGCTGGGCGAGAGGCTGCGCGAGCGCTTTCTCCCGCAGACCAGTCGGAGGCCCTGGACTCGCTGCCCTCCAGAGACGACGGAGAGGAG
>NC_048298.1:338452790-338516091 GCF_013100865.1 Trachemys scripta elegans
GTGCCAGCGAGGGCCCCTCGGGCGCTGGGCGAGAGGCTGCGCGAGCGCTTTCTCCCGCAGACCAGTCGGAGGCCCTGGACTCGCTGCCCTCCAGAGACGACGGAGAGGAGGCAGGTGGTTCATCTTTGGCCACGCTGGGAGCGCCCTGCCCCTGCCATCCAGGCTCAGCATGCAGAGGGTTTGGATCTGCCGCGTCTCCTAGGAGAGTTGCTGACCCCCTTACATGGATACGCTCTGTCTGCCACACCGGAGAGCTGGTCCCCGGAGAGCGGGCGCCATCCTCCCCCTCTAACTTGCAGCACGGGCAGTCCAAGCATGTGCAATGGTCCATTTCCAGGTGGCCCACGATTTCCAGAGACAGAGGCTGCTTCCCCCCTGGGCCATGGCGGCTGCGGCTCCGGACCATTCTCCTGAAGCTGGATTCCAGCTCCCGTGAGATCCTCTTCTCACTCCAAACGGCTGTCTCCACGGACGAGCTCTGGGATCGCCTGCCGGTCCCCGCCAGCCGCGGAGCTCCTTCACCATCATGGGTCCTCCAGTGCCCGGGACTTTCCTCAGAACTCTGCTCTCTCTGCTGTGGGTGAGGCTCATGGGTCGCTAGGCGAAAGGCCAGTCTCTGGGACTCCTGGGCCCGGTGGGAAATACCCAGCACCTTCTTCCCGGGAAAGTCCAGGGTGGATTTCAGCTCTGCCTTGTCCTCCGGGAAGTGGCGTGAGGAGCCGGGGGACCCTTCCCCATCACTCGTCTGGGAGGTCTCCTGGCTTCTCCTGCTGCTGCTCCCCAGGACGTGTTGGGACACTGCCTCGGGGCAGCTGGCTTTGCCCTCCTTTACCCCCATTTCATGCCAGTGCTGGGACCGGTGGGTGAGGGGCTCCCTGGGGCCTGGCTGGAGCTCTCCCGATTGCCCCATGGAGAGGGCTGTAGGACCTTGGCGGGGTGTATGGCAGACATTGAGCGGGGGCTGGGTTTGGCCTCTGGGCTCTGCTCCTGGTGGGGCAGGTGGCAGGAACAGCCGCAAGGACTCCTGGATCCTCCGGGAAAGCCCCCACCTCCGCTGCAGCGTCATCTTCTGGAGGTGGCGCTCCAGGCGGCCTCTCGTGTCCCCGTCCATGAGCGAAGGCTGCTGCCCCAGGACGAGGATGTGCAGCTCGGCGCACTGGCAGGCTGCGGTCGGCCCCGGCAGCGGGGGCTCCGGCATAAAGGCTCTGAGCGACCGTTGGATGAGTGCGGGGAAGCCCCATGCGTGCTGCAGCCCTTTTTTCCTAACGTGCAGCTCCAGGGCCTCTCTGGCCTCCGCGCCCAGAAACAGAGCCTCCCGCGCCCGGAACTCGACTTCAGCCTCACGGGGTGGAACCGGCGCACGGGGCGCCCTGGGAACCATCCTGCTGAGGGACTGGGTGTAGAGAGTGCCCAGGCCCCACAGGGCCGTGAGATGTTTGTGCTGCACATTCAGCTCTAGGTGGCAGACGTCCTCCGGGTGCACAAAGGGCAGCAGGGGGTTCCTGGCTTTCGGGGCCCTGTCCCCAGCAGGGATCAGCTTGGGGAGGGGCAGCCGGGACACGAGATGCAGCCTTTGCCAGGAGCGTCTCACTGCAGCGGGGATGGCCCCCAGCCGGGTCTCCACACATTTCTTTGCCACGTGGAGCTGCAGCCTCTCCTGAGCGTCACGTCCCAGGATGAGCCGCGGGCGGGGAGCAGCAACCACTCTCCTGGCTTTCCCCACGCCCCGCTCCAGGTGCACGGTGCTCTTGTGCCAGGGCAGCAGGAAATGCCCCTCTACATCCTTTTCTGTACGGCTGCGAGGCCCGAACTCCGCGGGGGCTGAGGCAGGTCGGAGCATCCACACCGACTCCTGGATCCTCCTGGGCAGCCCCCAGCGCCGCTGCATGAGTCTCTTGCGGAGGCTGAGCTCCAGCTCTCGTCTGCTGCCCTCGCTGAGGAAGGACAGCTCGGCCTGGAGAACGGCCACGTCCCCGTCGGCCGGCGGAGGGGCCTTGGGCTGTCCGGGGCAGGGGGGAGCCGCCATCAGGCCCCGCATAGATTTCTGGACGATGAGAGGCAGCCCCCACTCGTGCTGCAGCCTTTTCTTCCTGACGTGCAGCTCCAGGGCCTCTCTGGCCTCCGGGCCCAGGAACAGAGCCTCCCGCGCCCGGAACTCAACTTCAGCCTCACGGGGTGGAACCGGCGCACGGGGCGCCCTGGGAACCATCCTGCTGAGAGACTGGGTGTAGAGAGTGCCCAGGCCCCACAGGGCCGTGAGATGTTTGTGCTGCACATTCAGGTCTAGGTGGCAGACGTCCTCCGGGTGCACGAAGGGCAGCAGGGGGTTCCTGGCTTTCGGGGCCCTGTCCCCCGCAGGGATCAGCTTGGGGAGGGGCAGCCGGGACACGAGATGCAGCCTTTGCCAGGAGCGTCTCACTGCAGCGGGGATGGCCCCCAGCCGGGTCTCCACACATTTCTTTGCCACGTGGAGCTGCAGCCGCTCCTGAGCGTCACGTCCCAGGCTGAGCCGCGGGCGGGGAGCAGCGACCACTCTCCTGGCTTTCCCCACGCCCCGCTCCAGGTGCACGGTGCTCTTGTGCCAGGGCAGGAGGAAAGGCCCCTCTGCATCCTTTTCTGTACGGCTGCGAGGCCCGAACTCCGCGGGGGCTGAGGCAGGTCGGAGCATCCGCACCGACTCCTGGATCCTCCTGGGCAGCCCCCAGCGCCGCTGCATGAGTCTCTTGCGGAGGCTGAGCTCCAGCTCTCGTCTGCTGCCCTCGCTGAGGAAGGACAGCTCGGCCTGGAGAACGGCCACGTCCCCGTCGGCCGGCGGAGGGGCCTTGGGCTGGCCGGGGCGGGGGGGAGCCGCCATCAGGCCCCGCATGGATTTCTGGACGACGAGAGGCAGCCCCCACTAGTGCTGCAGCCTCTTCGTCCTGACGTGCAGCTCCAGCTCCTCCTGGGCTCCCGGTGGGAGGAAGGGCAGCTCCTGCTCCAGGAACTCGGTCCCAGCTGCGCGGGAGCTGGAGGGCGGTGGGGCGGGCGAGGGGCCTGCGTGGAACAGCTTGGCCAGGGACTGTCGGTAGAGCGTGGGCAGCCCCCACCTGAAGCTCAGGTGCTTGTGGAGAAGGTTGAGCTCCAGGTGATCCGACGTCGCCTGCTCCAGGAAGAACAGCTCCCGGGGCCGCTGCTCCAGGGATCTCTGGCCCGGCCGAATCAGCCGGGGCAAGGGGAGCTTTCCCGCCTGGCGGGCGGCTTCCTGCGAGTGTTGGGCCCTGCGGGGGATCAGGCCCAGGCGGATCTCTATGTTTTTCCTGGTCACATGTCTCTCCAGCAGCTGGTGGCACGTGTCCGGGCTGAGCTGCTGGCTCCATGCGGTTCCCAGGGGCCTGGCTAAGGAGACAGCCACCGCTGCGGGGCCCACAGGTGCCCCCCTGGAGGGTGATTCCCTTGGAGCCCTTCTCGCTGACAGCCCCCTGAGAGGCCGGCTGGCCCTTCTGCCTCGCGTGTCTGGATGTGTCCCCGGAGCTGCGGTCGTGGGGGGCATGAAGCCCCGCAGGGACTCCCGCACCCTCCTGGGGAGCCCCCACCTCCTCTCAGCCACCCTCTGCCGGATGTGGGCTTCCAGGTCCCTCTTGGTGGCCAGAGGGATGGGAGGGGCCCCGCTGCTGACACGGAGCTCCATGGCTGCCGGCCGGACTCTCCCCTTGGCCCTGGGGCGCGTGGGCGGGGGTGGCATGAAACACCTCAGCGATCGCCGCACCAGGCCCGGCAGGCCCCATTTGTGCTGCAGCCGCTTCCTCAGGACATGCCTCTCCAGCAGCTCCCGGCCCTCGGGGGCCACGAAGGGAGTCTCCAGCGGGCAGAACTCGATGGCCGTGCCGTGGGGCAGCAGGGGGGCGTGTGGCATGGGCGGGCTGGGCACCATCTTGGCCAGGGACTCCGCGTACAGGGTGGGGAGAGCCCTGAAGTACTGGATGTGTTTGTGCCTCACGTCGAGCTCCACGCTGCCCGCCTTGCAGCTGAGCAGGGGGCAGAGCCGGTGACGGGTCAGGGGAGCCTTGTGGCCTGGGGGGATCAGTTTAGGCAGGAGCAGGTCTCTGCGCCCCAGGGTAGCCATTTTCTGAGAGCTCCTCAGCACGGCGGGCAGCTCGCCCAGTCTGATTTCCAAGCCCTTCCTGGCAATGTGTCCCAGCAGCTCCCGGGTGTCTCTGCAGCAGTGCGAGCCGGGTGCGGATACGGACGCTCTGGCGGGGCCCTGGGAGGCCCGGGCTAAGGCTCTAGCTCTGAGGCCGGGCGTCTGGGCTGCCCTCGTCACTGGGCCTGGCCCCTTTGGAGCCCATCTCCCGGATGGCTGGGGGCCGAGCCGGGGGTGTGGAGATGTGGCTGGCATCAGCAGCCTCAAGGACTCCTGGATCCTTCTGGGCATCCCCCATCTCTTCAGATGCACCATTCTTTGCAGATGCCGCTCCAGCTCCATCCTGGAGCCGACGCTCAGGAAGGGCAGGGCCTGTGGTATCGTCACCACGCTGCCTGCCCCCGAGGGTCTGCGTGTGGTGGGTTTCGGTGCTGGGGGCATGAAGATCTTCAAAGTGTTCTGCAGGGTGCAGGGCAGCCCCAGGGCGTGCTGCAGCCTCTTTACCTGGACGTGCCGCTCGAGACTCGCCCTGACGTCGCTGTGGAGGAAGGGGGTCTCCACTTCGGCCAATTCTATCCTTCCGGGCACATGCAGGGGTCCAGGACTGACCCGCACCGGGGGTCTCCCAGCCAGAGATGTCAGAGCTTTCCCCGCGGCCCTGGGTGCCGCGCTCTCTTGATCTCGCTGCCGTTTGGCCTCCCGCCCTGACATCCTGGCCCCACCTGGGGACTTGGCCAGAAACGGCACCCAGTCGGGGCGATGCACCTGCTTCTGGGGAGCAGCCTGGGGGCTCCTTGCTCTGCCTCTGCGCAGGAAACTCCTTCCCCAGCCACGTTCCCCTTGGCTTGGAGGGAAGGGCTCGTGCTGGGCAGGAGAGGGGCCGGGGTACTCCTCATGCCTGGGAAGAAATGTCTCGTGCTGGCTCGATCCAGTTCTCAGCTCCCAAGCGAGTAGGGGCGGCTCGTGCTGGAGAGAAGAGGAGCTCCGAGCTAGCCCCCAGCTGTGCAGGAACGGCTCCTGCTGGCTCCGTGCGATGTTCTGCTCCGGCTTCCAGCTGACGCGGGATGGTGTGTAGTGGCCGGACAAGGAGGTGGGAGGGGGAGGTGACCCTGGCCCGGCAGGGACCCACGCGCCGGTCCTGTTGGTGTACGCCAGCCGCTCAGCTTTCCGGGCTGCCTCGTTGCACANAATCCCTGCAAGCTGCAGGGCGCTTTTTAAAGACACCATAATAGAGGCCCAACTTCAGTGTATCCCCCAAATTAAGAAACACAGTAAAAGAACTAAAAAAGAGCCACCGTGGCTTAACAACCATGTAAAAGAAGCAGTGAGAGATAAAAAGACTTCCTTTAAAAAGTGGAAGTCAAATCCTAGTGAGGTAAATAGAAAGGAGCATAAACACTGCCAAATTAAGTGTAGAAATGTAATAAGAAAAGCAAAAAAGGAGTTTGAAGGACGGCTAGCCAAAAACTCAAAAGGTAATAACAAAAGTACATCAGAAGCAGGAAGCCTGCTAAACAACCAGTGGGGCCCCTTGATGATCGAGATACAAAAGGAGCCCTTAAAGACGATAAAGTCATTGCGGAGAAACTAAACAAATTCTTTGCTTCAGTCTTCACGGCTGAGGATGTTAGGGAGATTCCCAAACCTGAGCCGGCTTTTGTAGGTGACAAATCTGAGGAACTGTCACAGATTGAAGTGTCACTAGAGGAGGTTTTGGAATTAATTGATAAACGTAACAGTAACAAGTCACCAGGACCAGATGGCATTCACTCAAGAGTTCTGAAAGAACTCAAATGTGAAATTGTGGAACTATTAACTAGGGTTTGTAACCTGTCCTTTAGATTGGCTTCTGTACCCAACGACTGGAAGATAGCTAATGTAACGCCAATATTAAAAAAGGGCGCTACAGGTGATCCCGGCAATTACAGACCAGTAAATCTAATGTAGGTGTGACGAAATGGGGGATTTTCTTGTCTATTTTCTTGTTTTCAGTGGGGTTTCAATGGTTTGCATGCGGAGGGGGTGGGACTCAGTTTCCCTGGGTGTTACTGGTTTAACGAGGTGAGTGGAGAGGGAGTTTGTTGTTACCGAGGACCGGAGAGGCAATGTGGGACCCCAACCAATGGCCTGGAGGATGGATACCCCAGCGACCGGACCCGGAGACCCAGCTCAGGAATCGCAGCCGGTTCTGCCCAGTGGGAGGACAATGGCTGCAGAGTGAGGAGCCAGTGACCTAACCAGCCGGTTCCAGCCAGAGGACAGAAGCGAGGAGAGGAGGCCCCGGTTTATGACACTGTTTATCTGGAGAGAAGACAATGGACAGAGGCCGGGCTTGGGGCCGGGGATCTCAGATAACCAGCTGGGAAGCAGGGGGGCTCTGGGCTGGAGAGGGGGAGCAGGTAAAGCCCACCTGGATGCAGAGAGACTGGGATGTGCTGGGCTGAGGGAGGCCAGGCCTGAGGCCCTGAGAGATTCTTGTGCTGCGTTCAACTCTCAATAAATCCTCCTGTTTTATGGTAGCTGAGAGTCACTCCGGTCTAGAGAACAGGGTTGCATCAACCCCTTCGGGGGTGGAGTCCCCGGGGGTCCAGAGCGAGTGGACTCCCTGAGGGGGCCCACAGCAGAGACAGACGTGCTAAGGCTCAGAGAGGTGCGGCTCCAGGAGGCGGAGGGGCCTGACCCCGAGAGAGAGTGGACCCCCAAGAAGGGCTGTCGCACTGAAAGGGGCACCCCCCACGGACCGCACGGGGCCAAGAGCGGGCACGATCTGTGAGTCCGTGACAATAGGTACCGGGCAAATTAGTCGAAACAATAGTAAAGAATAAAATTGTCAGACACATAGAAGAACATAAATTGTTGGGCAAAAGTTAACATGGTTTCTGTATAGGGAAATCATGTCTTACTAATTTATTAGAGTTTTTTGAAGAGGTCAACAAACATGTGGACAAGGGGGATCCAGTGGACATAGTGTACTTAGATTTCCAGAAAGCCTTTGACAAGGTCCCTCACTAAAGGTTCTTACGTAAATTAAGTTGTCATGGGATGAAAGGGAAGGTCCTTTCATGGATTGAGAACTGGTTAAGAGACAGGGAACAAAGGGTAGGAATTAATGGTAAATTCTCAGAATGGAGAGGGGTAACTAGTGGTGTTCCCCAAGGGTCAGTCCTAGGACCAATCCTATTCAACTTATTCATAAATGATCTGGAGAAAGGGGTAAAAAGTGAGGTGGCAAAGTTTGCAGATGATACTAAACTGCTCAAGATAGTTAAGACCAAAGCAGACTGTGAAGAACTTTAAAAATATCTCACAAAACTAAGTGATTGGGCAACAAAATGGCAAATGAAATTTAATGTGGATAAATGTAAAGTAATGCACATTGGAAAAAATAACCTCAGCTATACATACAATATGATGGGGGCTAATTTAGCTACAACAAATCAGGAAAAAGATCTTGGAGTTATCGTGGATAGGTCTCTGAAGTTGTCCGCTCAGTGTGCAGAGGCGGTCAAAAAAGCAAACAGGATGTTAGGAATCATTAAAAAGGAGATAGAGAATAAGACGGAGAATATATTATTGCCCTTATATAAATCAATGGTATGCCCACATCTGGAATGCTGCGTGTAGATGTGGTCTCCTCATCTCAAAAAAGATATACTGGCACTAGAAAAGGTTCAGAGAAGGGCACCTAAAATGATTAGGGGTTTGGAAAGGGTCCCATATGAAGAGAGATTAAAGAGGCTAGGACTTTTCAGTTTGGAAAAGAGGAGACTAAGTGGGGGATATGATAGAGACATATAAAATTATGAGTTATGTGGAGAAAGTAGATAAGGAAAAGTTATTTATTTCTTCCCATAATACAAGAACTAGGGGTCACTAAATGAAATTAATAGGCAGCAGGTTTAAAACAAATACAAGGAAGTTCTTCTTCACACAGCACACAGTAAACTTGTGGAACTCCTTACCTGAGGAGGTTGTGAAGGCTAGGGCTATAACAGCATTTAAAAGAGAACTGGATAAATTCATGGAGGTTAAGTCCATTAATGGCTATTAGCCAGGATGGGTAAGGAATGGTGTCCCTAGCCTCTGTTTGTCAGAGATCACTTGATCATTACCTGTTAGGTTCACTCCCTCTGGGGCACCTGGCACTGGCCACTGTCAGTAGACAGGATACTGGGCTGGATGGACCTTTGGTCTGACCCAGTACGGCCGTTCTTATGTTCTTATGTTCTAGGCGGCAGGGTTTCTAACCTTTCAATCATTCTTGAGGCTTTTTTTGACTTCTCTTTCATTGATAACATCCTTCTGGATGGCGTTCACCAGCATAAGCCCTTGGAGAATGGCATTAAATTGGAGTAACACCACAGTGAATCAGGCAGGTGCTGTGAGGCTCCGGATGGGACTGGTCCCCAGATCGGGTGTCTGTCTGTCAACATCCCCTGGCCACTGTCAGAAGACATGATACTGGGCTAGATGGACCTTTGGTCTGATGCAGTATGGCCGTTCTTATGTTCTTATGTGTCACCATCTTCCACCCTGGACTGTTCAATTCAGAGACAGGGAGAGGAGAATGTTCAGAAGAAAATCTGATTAAGCAATTCTCTGCTCAGTATGACTAAGGAGACCTCCATTTACTGTACACATTCACACAGCATTGCTCATGCTTGCATTTCATCAGGAGATTCGCTACATTTGATGCAAAGCCTCAACTGCTGGAGTCACGTGATTATATGAGACTCTCAGCTTCCATGACAACAAGAAGTAAGTTTCTGGCATTCATGGTTATTCAGGAAAGAAAAAAATGTGACCCAAATGCATCCTAAAGATTGAAAACCCAGAAGGTGAATAAACAGAATCCAAATTTATTATTATTATTATTATTAAAAATCATGGTTTTGGAACCAATCTCTCGATTTTTGGGGTGTCCTGACTCAAGATTTTTGCACTTTGGAGGTTCATAATACTGAAATTAAAACTGTTCTGTTTGCAACACATTTGTGACCTCTTGATAACCCTCTTATTTTTCATGTAGATTTAAATAAATAAAAATAAACTGAGTTGTGGAGTTTTATTTTTGATAAATCTGGGAATTAAAGCAGCAGCCATTTCTGTATTATTATTAGAGCTGGTCCAAATTTTCAAAAGAAATATTTTTGCTGATTTTCTTTTTTCAAAACAAATACATTTGTACAAGGAATTATTGATATTGTCAAAATTCTTCATTTCCCCCCCTAAAAATATGGTTGTATTTGATTTTATTTTCAAAAATTGTATCCAAAAATGTGTTGACCTTTTCTTTCATGAACAATCATTTTGATTGTGTTTTTATAACAATCTTTTGGAAGAAAACACAAATGGACCCGTTAAAAAATGTTTGTTGGGGTGTGATTTTTTTTCAATCTCCCTCCCAAACAACACTTCCTAATCTACTTTCTTTACACCAGTCATGATTTTATAGACCTCAATCATATCTCCCCTTAGCCATCTCTTTTCCAAGCTAAAAAGTCCCAGTCTTATAGATTCATAGATTCTAGGACTGGAAGGGACCTTGAGAGGTCATCGAGTCCAGTCCCCTGCCCGAATGGCAGGACCAAATACTGTCTAGTCTTATTAATCTCTCCTCATATGGAAGCTGTTCCGTACCCCTACTCATTTTTGTTGCCCTTTTCTGAACCTTTTCCAAGTCCAAGATATCTTTTTTGAGATGGGGCGACCACATCTGCACGCAGTATTCAAGGTGTGGGTGTCCCATGGGTTTCTAGAGAGGCAACATGATATTTTCTGGCCTATTATCTATCACTTTCGTAATTCCAGCTATTCAAACAAAATGATGGGGTATAAATTAGCTGTTACCACTCAGGAAAGAGATCCTGGGGTCATTACCCCTAGTTCTTTGAAAACACCCACTCAATGTGCAGCAGCAGTCAAAAACCACAACCAAATCAAAACTAACACAATGTGAAGAACCATTAGGAAAGGGCTAGAAAATAAGACATAAAATATCATATTGTCTCTATACATACCCATGATCTGCCCAAACCTTGAATACTGCGTGCAGTTCTGGTTGCCCCATCTCAAAAAAGATATACTGGAATTGGAAAAGGTACAGAAAAGGGTGACAAAAATGATGAGGGGTATGGAACAGATTCCACATGAGGGGAGATTTAAAAGACTGGGACTGTTCAGGTTGGAAAGGAGGGATATGATAGAGGCCTGTAAAATCATGAGTGGTGTGGAAAAAGTGAATCGGGAAGCGTTGTTAACCCCTTCAGAAGAACCAAGGGGTCACCCAATGAAGTTAATAGGCAGCAGCTTTTAAAACAAATAAAAGAAAGTATTTCTTCACACAGTGCGCAGCCAGCCTGTGGACTCACTGCCAAAGGATGTTGTGAAGGCCAAAAGTATAACTGATCCAAAGAATAATCAGATAAGTTCATGGAGGGTAGGTCCATCAATGGCTAGTAGCCAAGATGGTCAGGGACACAGCCCCATGCTCTGGGTGTCTTTAAACTTCTGACTGCGAGAAGCTGGGAGCAGATGATGGGATGGATCACTCGATAATTGCCCTGTTCTGTTTATTCCCCCTGAAGCATCTGCACCAACCACTGTCAGAAGACAGGACACCGGGCTACATGGACCATTGGGCTGACCCAGTCTGGCCTTTGTCATGTTTCTAAAGTGTTCCACTGATGGATGGGCTGCTGCAGACAAGCCTTTTCCAGGGGATCCCTCTGGTACAGAGCTGGCACAGCCCCGGCCTAGCAGACGTCCAGGGGGTGCTGAGTGTGGGAGGCTGATGGAATCTAGTGCTGCCACCTAGGGGTGTGGTCCTGTAGCAGAAGGACAGAGGTGCATGATTTGACCTAGAGCTGGGCTTGAAAACAGAGTTTTTTCCCCCATGAAAATTTTTGACACAAACTAAAATGTTTCCTTTTCATCCATGTTTTGGGGTGAGTTTTCATAGAAAACGGATCATTTTTCTCTGTAAGCTCAGCTGCCATGATGCTGCCCAGCTGCAACTGCCTGGATCCCGAAGAGAAATGGAGGCTTTTCATCTGCCTCGTCCTCGTCACATAAATGAAGGTGGCACTGACCGAGTCTATGGCTGTGGTATGGAAAGGTCAGAAGCTCCTGCCCAGTCTATGGCTGGGTTATTATGCCCATCAGCTACTCTAACCAACTTCAGCAGGTGCTGCAGTGACAAACTCTATTAGCACATCTCTGAGGAGTCTGTGCTAGCAGGGAGCTGGAGAGGTCCTAGAGCAGTTGTGGTGGCCCAGAGATTGGGGGTGGGCTTGGCTACCAGTGGATCACTGAGATCTGCACCTAACTTCGGGGATCTCTGGATCCTGGGTCCCTCTGTTTATTCCACAGGTAAATTTGTTGGACTGGAAGGGACCTCGAGAGGGCATCTAGTCCTGTCCCTGTACTCGTGTCACGACTAAGTATTATATCGACCATTCCTGACAGGTATTTGTCTGACCTGTCCTTAAAAATCTCCAACTATAGAGATTTCACAACATCCCTGGGCAATTTATTCCAGTGCTTAACCCCCCTGACAGGTGAGAAGTTTTTCCCCTACTGGAACGATCCAAGGGTTAAAGCTGGTGCGCACTCAGCCAAGCAGCTGAGGTTCCCTGATGGCCAAGTGGCCCCCAAGGGAATGTGCGAACATGCTTCATAAAGACACTTGCCTCCCTATCTGAACAGATACTGCCTGCTGCCCTGCAACCTCTCCGATGACTCCTTGCCCTCTAGGATGAAGACCTCTGGCAGCTCCCCTTCTAGCAGGAATTGGGTACGTTGGCAGGTTTCACTATCTTTATAATGTGCAGTGGAGGGGAAAGGCTGCCAGCTGTTTCCATTGGCAGATGTTCTGTGCAGCGGCAGAGGACTCAGCTGGGCTGTCGGGGTGACTAAGGCTTTGGCTACACTTGAGAATTCACAGTGCTGCTGCGGCAGTGCTGTGAAGCGCGAGTGTAGTCGCGCCGCCAGCGCTGCGAGAGCTCTCATGCAGCGCTGCAAGTACTCCACCTCTCCGAGGGGAATAGCTTGCAGCGCTGCGAGCGAGCGTGCAGCACTGCAGGCTCTGATCACACTGGCACTTTACAGCGCTGCACTCGCTGTGCTCGGGGGGGGGGGGCGTTTTCACACCCCTGAGCACAGCAAGTTGCAGTGCTGTACAGCGCCAGTGTAGCCAAGGCCTCAGTGACGGGGCTGGAGGGCAGGCAGTGCTAGGTAGCTCGGGAGCCCCTCCCTGACATGTACCCAGGTTCCTCGGTGGGTCATTCAAGCTACACAGAAATTGGAGTGTTAAAGCCCTCATGCCCCGAGTCAGGATTTCTCAGTGGGTCCTATTTTTGGAGGTGCCGTGTGCTCTGTACCCGATCCTGACAGGGGCCGAGTGACAGGAGACCCCACAGAATACCAGTGACTAGTTCCCAAATCACCTCAGGTTTATTTACTCCTGGAAATTTAATCAGCAAATGTATTTTCAAAGCTTTTATTCTCTGGCTCGATTGTAAACGCAGGAATTCAGAGCTGTGTTGTTCTGTGGTAACAGGTCAGATGAGGCATATTTCTGTTTCCTGACTGGCTGAGGGCGCCATTTCTGCCTTCACAGTTACAGGGCTACCTATATCTCTGCCCCCTCTCTAGTCTCTGAGTGCCACATGTCAGGCCTCGTACCCTGCCCTCTCATGGGGTGGAGTCCGGCGATCCTACCACCTTCAGACTGGACTCTGGGATACAACACACTGTGGGTTGACTGTGCTTGCCGAGCAGGTCCGAGTGGGTTCGGCACTTGTGGTTCTTCCCTCTGGGACTCTGGGACTAGTGGTGAGACGAGTGACCAGCCAGCCTTCCCGAACCAAAATACTGTTTAATCTGAACAGTGGGGAGAACAAGAGGGTTTTCAAACAGTCTGTACACATCTCTGACCCCAAGTCCTCCCACTCTGATGGGGACTCAGACAGGCCGAGGGCCGTCAGACTTCCCCAGCACTGTCTGTGCCTGTCAGTCTGAAGAGCTTCTCAGTAACGGCTGCCCCACAAATGAAAAATGTTGAAAATTAGAGTGAGAGCCCAGGGCATGAATAATTTCCATACTGATCCCAATGTCTGTTACCACTCTGGATACAGGCTACAGACTGACAGAACAGAACCTGAGGAGAACCAGTCAGCTATTAACCCAGGGACAGAGGAGCTACTAGACTTTTGTTTGCTGACAAGGGATTGACTGAGGGCTGAGATGCTGCGAACTTTTCAGGTTCTGAAGAATTCCAGATGACAGATGTTACATTTTAAGTTCCACTCGAACCTGAGAAATCATCTCTGAAGGAAGATCAGAGGGGAAAGAATGGGTTTATGTGTGTGCTACACCATAGATGTGTAAATGATATAACTTTTCCTTTAGAAAGTATTTCAGAAGTACTCCAAATACTGTGTGCAATGGGTTTGTGCTATTAACTCTTTGTTCAGTGAACAGTTGGACGATACCGTCTCCTGGTAACTGACCAGAAGCTGTTTCTAACACTTAGATTCAGGGTCATGCACACAATATCTCTGCAATCCACGTGCCTGACTTTCCAAAAAGTCATGAGAGACCAGAACCGGTCATTAGTGTTTCAGCAAAGAGTAGAGCTGAGGTGCAGGAAAGGGGAGTGTAATAGTGCTTGTATGTAATTTAAACTAATCACCTGTACAGAAGCATGGCTGAAATCATCAACAAACCCTTGCATGGGGCGAGGATGCAGGTCCTGTGAGGATAAAGAGAAGCCTGTAGGATGAGTGAACTCTATGGAGTCAGTCAACATTGGCCAGACCAAGCACCTCATCTTCTCTTGGAGGGATTCTTGGGGGTCAAAGTATATCACTGGGAGAATTTGGAAAGGGAAAGTTAATAGAGCCCGGTTCTGATCGAATTTACACATGTAAATCTGGAGTGAAACCACTGAAGTCAATGCTATTGAATTCTGAATCTGGTCCTAAGAATTGATCCCATGTGCTACAAAGAGGCAGTGACCTAATTTGGACTCTCAGGAGTGGAGAAAATAAAGAATATACATAAAGAGGCAATGAACAACTCCACATTTATAAATTGCTTGAATGCAGGACAGATGTAACCTGATCTAAAGATTATGAATAGATTCTCGGTTATCACGTTGAGGGTTGACAGGTTCTGGTCCCAAGATCAGGCCCAGTCAGATTATTATTAAAGTTATTATATGGTTGGGAACCCCGATGTGCACAGGTGCGACACTCACACTGTCGGAACTTTTATATAGCACATCTGAATATCCATACTGACACCATCCCTTGCAGAACAACCTGAAATGTTAGCCATTATCTTCCTCATCACCGTCACCATTCTCATCTTCACCAGTGGCCATCATCTGGCCCCTCCCAAAGTCTACATCTCTCCCTCCTGCTGCCCTGGGATGCCACTTTTATAATATGTTACGCTTATGCTACCATGTCAAATGCATATTTCATAGGGGTTTCTCCCCTCTTCCTTATACATATATCCTTCCGTTACCAATGTTAAGGTGTCCTTCGTCTATAGGTTAGTGTATTTATGATTTCACCCCATTATCATATACATCAGTTCATTGTCATGGCACCCTTGCAGTCAGATATTCCAACCGAAACCTTCCAGAAGCTGGTGTCAGTTCATGTTCTATGGTTGGTTGATGTTGTTATGGATAAAATTCCCCCTTACACTTTACTTCCAGTTCCCCATAACTTAGGGGTTACCTGAGTTTATTATGCCAAAGTTCATAGGCCTCAGGCCTCATGCTAACTGCTGAAGACAATGTCTTACAGGATACGAGCCTGTAGGGTCCTTGCATTACAGTTGAACATAATAAAGCAAAATATAATGAAAAGTGGTGAATATAATAGAGATAAGTGGGCCCACTGGGCTACACAGATAAGTTTTCACCATGCATTTGCTATGGCATGATACAATGGGCCGCACTCAGAAGTGGAGGGCGAGAAAGGGTGTTTGTGGGAAGGTCACGAATGTAAAATCACACAGTGCTCAAGTAGGCTGCGGGACCCACAGCCACAATATATCAATGGAACCAAGAGGTTAGCAGGATTCAAAGAGGGACAGGATGTTTATATGGGTAACCAGAAAATACATTGTTTTAAAAAAAGTCTGGAAGGGCTCTAAACCTTCCTGATTTACACCACAAAATATGTCTAACTAGTGGGTGACAGGGGAAAAGATTCCCTGTGAGCAGGTTATCTCATAGCTGCCTATTGCAGGGCTTCTTCCATCTTCCTCTGCAGCATCTCATGATGGCCACTGGATATTGAGCTAGATGGCCCACAGGTCTAATCCAATCTGGCAGTGCCTATCTTCCTACCAGTGGAGAAAATCCAAGAGTATGTTTTTGCTGATCATCCTTGAGCTCCTGGGAATCTCTAGACTTGCACTCAGAGCAGAATGATGTCTTGTTAAATATCATCTAGTCTCCTGTTCCTTTTCCTTTTAGGAAGGAAAGTTCAAAACTCCTCGGATCTGTCCAGTACATTATGTCAGCTGTCAATGACACCAACTTCAAATCTGCAGTGTTACTTCTCACCGGGATACCTGGGCAGGAAGACGTCCATCTCTGGATCTCCATCCCCTTCTGCTTCATTTATGTTATTTCAATATTAGGAAATTCAGTCATTCTGTTCATTATAAAAACAGATCCAACCCTCCATGAGCCTATGTACATTTTCCTTTCCATGTTGGCCGTCACAGACCTTGGTTTATCGATATCCACCGTACCGTCAACACTGGGCATATTCTTGTTTAACTCTAGGGAGATCAGCCTTGATGCTTGTTTTGCCCAGCTGTTCTTCATCCACTCGTTTTCATTCACTGAATCCTCCGTGCTGTTGTTGATGGCCTTTGACCGCTTCGTTGCGATCCGTAATCCGCTGAGATATACTTCTATCTTAACCCCATCAAGAATAGCCAAGATGGGGCTAGTGTTTGTGCTAAGAGGGGTGGCTGTAATATTCCCACTCCCCTTTCTCCTGAAACGCTACCGATACTGTCGAATCAGTGTCCTCTCCCATTGCTACTGCATAAACCAGGAGGTCATGAAGATGGCTTGTTCAGATATCACAGTCAGCAGCATCTATGGCTTGTTTGTTACAGTCTCCACAGTGGGGTTGGACTCGCTGCTCATCCTCCTCTCTTATGTGATGATCCTCAAAACAGTGCTGAGTATCGCGTCCCATGCGGAGCGCCTCAGGGCCCTGAGCACCTGCATCTCCCACCTCTGCGCCGTCCTCCTCTTCTACACACCAGTGCTCGGCTTGTCTGTGATACACAGATTCGTGAAGAACTCTTCTCCCTTGCTTCCGATTCTCATTGGCTACATCTACCTAGTGGTCCCGCCCCTGATGAACCCAATTGTGTACAGCGTGAAAAGCAAACACCTTCGTGCAAGGATAATCAGGGTGTTTGTCAAGTGAAGGGTCAGTTCATCACCCGGCTCCAGCGCTGGTGACATGGGAGACAAAAAACACAGGCCACCTATTCCATCGTGGACACTTGCATCTGAGAGGACATGAGCTAGTGACTCCACTCTGTAGGGAAAGTTTCAGACGGGATCCATGGTGGCTGGTGAGGGAGGACAGGGCACTGGGGGAAGGAGACCAAGTCAGGCAGCAATATTTACAAAGTGACTGTGTTCGTTGATAGCAAGGGGATAGGTGGGATGTTGGCCCATAAAGAGCTGTATCAGTGCCTGTTCTGACCACAGAATTCCTGTTGATACAGTCAATAAAGAGAAGGGATGTGCATGTTGTTTCCCATTACACCTGGCCTGTCACTGTCCCGTCTCTGGTTAAACATCCATGGGCCATGAGAAACTGTTTGCTGTGTGATCCATGGGGCTGCACCAGCTGTGGACAGGGGCTATTCAAGGGGCACAGATATCCACCCTTCCCCTACCCCCTCAGCCAGGTGCTTGTGACTGAGTCATGTCAGAGACCATGTCAGGAAAGGCCATTCAGGCAGCCCACCCCCGCCACCCCTGTGGATGGCTCTGCACACCACACGCTTGCTGAGTCCACTCCGACCGAGGTAGGGCAGAGCTGCGTGTGTGAGTGAGGGTCTGACACATAGGAGTCCTGGCAAGAGACTCAGGCCCAGGTTCCTGCCCCATCTGCTCCATTTCTGCTGCCCCAGCAATGCAAAGGGGTGGAAACGGGCCTCAGCTCCTCCACAGAGGCACAGCGAGCTCCTATCCCAGCCCAGCCCATTCAGTGTAGGGTGACCTCTCCTGAGTCGTCACCTCCTTCTCCTCCTCTTAGGTTTGCCAGGCATCCAGTTTTCGAGCAGAATGCCTGGTGAAAAAGGGACCCTGGTGGCTCTGGCCAGCACTAATGACTGGGCCTTTAAAAGTCCAGTTGGTGGCACAGCAGTGCTAAGGCAGGCTCCCTGCCTGCCGTGGTGACGTGTGGCTCCCGGAAGCAGTGGTATGTCCCTCCTCCAGCTCCTAGGCATAGGGGCATCCAGGGGGTTCTGCGTGCTGCTCCCTCCCCAAGCACCAGCTCTGCAGCTCCCATTCACCAGGAACCACGGCCAATGGGAGTTGCGGGGGCGGAGCCTGCAGACAGGGCAGCTTGCAGAGCCACCTGGCCGCGCCTCCCCATAGGAGCCAGACGGGGGACATTCTGCTGCTTCTGGGAGCTGCTTGAGGTAAGCGCTGCCGGGAACCTGAATACCTGACTCCCTCCCACACCCCAACCTCCTGCCTCAGCCCAGAGCCCCCTCCAATACTCCGAACCCATCGGCTCCATCCCCCGGCCCGGAGGCCCTCCTGCACCCTGAACCCCTCATCCCTGGCTCCACCCCAGAGCCCGCATCCCCAGCCAGAGCCCTCACCTGCTCCCGCATCCCAACACACTGCCTCAGCTCTGAGCCCCCTCCCGCATACTGAAGTATTCATTTCTTGCCCCACCCCAGAGCCTGCACCCGAAGCCGGAGCTCTCACCCACTCCCACATCCCGACCCCCTGCCCCAGCCGGGTGAAAATGAGCGGGTGAGTGAGGGTGGGGAGAGTGAGCAACAGAGCGAGGGGGGATGGAGTGAGCGGGAGGGTGGGGCCTCGGAGAAGGGGTGAGGCAGGGGTGGGGCCGCCGAGGAGGGGCCGGGAAGAAGGCGGGACAAGGGTGTTTGGTTTTCTGTGAGTAGAAAACTGGCAACCCTACCTCCTCTTCCCCCGAAGCCCTGCCCCGGGCCAGGCGGGGAGCCGAAGCGGGGCCATGGTAAGAGCCGTCCAGGGAGCCAGAGACACTGTGAGGAGCCCCAGACCCTCCACCTGCCCTGAGTGGGGGGCCCGAGAGCAGCCCCCAGCCTGTGTCACTGCCCCTAAAACGTACCCCCTTAGGGAAGATGGAGAATCTGGGGCTCCCCACTGCAGCCTGGACTCCCAGGGCAACTCTTACCACGGCCCTGCTCCGGCCAGGCTGGGGGGGGCGGAGACTCAGGGGAAATGGAGGAGCAGGGGACGGGGCCTCAGGGCAGAGATGGGGTAGCGAGTGCGGCAAGCCTCAACCAACGCTGACCCCAGCAAGGAGAGCGGTGAGGGGCTCCTGAGTAAAGGAGGAGGTTGGGGCTGGAGAGTAGGACACCTTGTGTTTTGGAGAAGACTGAATTAATGTGACCCCACAAAGGGGGCTCTTGTTTTAAGTATCCCAGGCTGAGAGTAAGTCATTGCAAGGACCTTAGAGGGAAGGGCAGGGCCTCTGCAGGGCCACCTCAGATGCCAAAGGGACACTCTGGGTCACACCCATCCTCAGGGACTTGGCCTGATTGGGCTGTTCCCTTGGAAGCCATTACCACGAGGCAAAGGTCAGCCCAGCCCCCAGTCTGCTATAAACGCTGCTGAGGCAGGGGAAAAGAGGCCAGCAAATGTAACTGTCTCCTTGCCATCCCTGCTCTCTGCAGCACACGGGGGAGCTCAGAGAATCCAGCCGGGCCTGTCACCGCTCAGATGGCTGGAAGGCTGGTCCTGTGGTCTGGGCACGGCTCTGTGACTCAAGAGAGCTTGGTTTGATTCCCTTGCGCTGTGTGACTGGAGCAAGTCATTGGCTGTCTCTGAGCCTATGCACAGGTGGATAATATCCCTGCCCTGCGTCACAGCAGTGGTAGGAAGATAAATACATTCAAGTGCTCAGATACCCTGAGACCCTAAGCTCGGGGCTGTGTCAGGCTTTCCACAGAGCAACACCTCTGACATTTGTCTATAAAAGGCCTCTTTCATCAGCCTCCTGTGACAGCTGCTTCTGGGAAGCCCTATGACTCCAGCACTGTGGTGTCTGTGGCAGATGTGTGTGTGCTTGGGGGTCATAGTGAGGGGTAGTATTGGATTTCTGAGGGGATCGTTGGAGTTTCAGAGAGAGACCGAGCGTTTCAGCACAGGCACCAAAATGGTGTTTGCAGCCATTGAGGCTGAATGGGTCTGTCATAACTATAAAGGGAAGGGTAACAGCCCTCCTGTGCACAATACTATAAAATCCCTCCTGGCCAGAGACTCCAAAATCCTTTTACCTGTAAAGGGTTAAGAAGCTCAGGTAACCTGGCTGACACCTGACCCAAAGGACCAATAAGGGGACAAGATACTTTCAAATCTTGGTGGGGGGAAGGCTTTTGTTTGTGCTTTTTGTTTTGGTGGGAGTTTGCTCTTGGGACTAAGAGGGACCAGACATCAATCCAGGCTCTCCAAAACTTTCTGAACAAATCTCTCATATTTCAAACTTGTAAGTAAACAGTCAGGCAAGGCGTGTTAGTTTTATCTTTGTTTTCTCAACTTGTAAATGTACCTTTTGCTAGGGTGTTTGCCTCTGTTTGCTGTAACTTTGAACCTAAGGTTAGAGGGGGGTCCTCTGGGCTCTTTAAGTTTGATTACCCTGTAAAGTTATTTTCCATCCTGATTTTACAGAGACAATTTTTACCTTTTTCTTTAATTGAAAGCCTTCTTTTTAAGAACCTGATTGATTTTCCTTGTTTTTAGATCCAAGGGGGTTGGATCTTGATCCACCAGGAGTTGGTGGGAGAGAGGAGGGGAATGGTTAATTTCTCCTTGTTTTAAGATCCAAGGGGTTTGGATCTGTATTCACCAGGGAATTGGTGAAGAGTCTCTCAAGGCTACTCAGGGAAGGGAATTAGCACATTGGGAGTGGTGGCAGCGGACCAGATCTAAGCTGGTAGTTAAGTTTAGAAGTTTTCATGCAGGCCCCCACATCTGTACCCTAAAGTTCAGAGTGGGGAAGGAGCCTTGACAGGGTCTAACTGAAAAGCAATGTAGCAATGCCCACGAGGGCCTCATCTTAGATGTCTGGCTGGGAAAAAGCATCTCAGGGCAAAGGTCAGCTTCACAAATTGGCTCTGTAACACTGTCACGGCTGAGAACTACAGTGACTGGGCCCAGGCTCACATGGGTTTCAGCAAAGGCTGCTTCCACAAGAAAGGGGCAAACAGATGGGAAGATGCTCTCAGAGACACTGGGAAACTAGGCTGGGTTCCAAGAGCTCATTGGTTTCCCAAGAGAATGTAAGTTGGGCCAGTTCTGTGTCTCTGTCTCCAAAGCAAAGCCTGTCTAACTCAGCTTGTAGTGAAACATGAGATGGATGAGGGAAGACATGTGACAGCTGCCTGGTATTTTATAACCATTTTGTCCAATGCTTTGTGCTGTTTGCTAATAAACCTACTAGTTTTAAGGCGTCTGGGGGTGACTCTATAGCTCTGGTCACAAGCCCCACACACTCTGAACAGAAGAGATTGAGGTGTCCAGTCAGATCTGCTTGGTGATAAGCGTTTAGCATAGATGGGGTGTTGTTCCCAGCTCGAAGAGTGGGACAATTGTAAGACTCCCCCCGAGACAGGAAAGGACATGGTTTAGAGGGTAAAGAGATGATATATCCCGGTTTAATTGTGGCAGTCCCGATTCTTCTTGGCCAGCGTCTATCCTTGTTGACAGGTTTCAGAGTAGCAGCCGTGTTAGTCTGTATCCGCAAAAAGAACAGGAGTACTTGTGGCACCTTAGAGACTAACAAATTTATTAGAGCATTCGGATGCATCCGAAGAAGTGGGCTGTAGTCCACGAAAGCTTATGCTCTAATAAATTTGTTAGTCTCTAAGGTGCCACAAGTACTCCTATCCTTGTTGAGTGCCTGTCAGCATTCACAGGAGCAACTTGTTCAAGTTGCAGCCAAGATAACAATCCACTCAATACAATGATTCACAGAGTCATAGAATTTAAGGTGAGAAAGAGCCATTAGATCATCTAGTCCAGAGGTTCTCAAAATGGGGGTGAGCCCCCCTGGGGGGGGTGCAGAATGTATTTGGGTGGGGCAGGGGGGCATGAGATGCTTTAGGGGAAAAAACCTTCCTGTGCATATTTGAAGCACAGCAACGAAGAATTACCCAGGCTGATCATTCCAGACAGATCCGGTCCTCAGACAGCGGCTTGACTCTAGGTGGTGCTGTACATTTGGACGGATTTTGGTTAAGCTTGCACAGCATTATACAGTGTAGTTGAGATCTGTACGTGAACCCGTTTGCTACGGCATGGTGTGCACATTTCATGGTAAGTCGGGTTTTGCTTTTGCTCTTATTACAATGGACCTTTGGCTCATTCGTGCAACAACAAATAAAAAACTCTAGAGAAAAACAAAGAAGCTGAAACTGATTCAAGCGAAGCCCCACCCATGTATCTATCAGTAAGCCCCACCCAGTAACCTGGGAAATGAAAGCCCACCCATGGGCGCCTTCCCACTTGCAAGCACAGAAACTGAGTGTAGAAAAGAAACTTTTAGGGAAAGGAGAGAAGTCACCAGACAATAATTAGGGAAATGCCTCAAGCAGGATTCATAATCCTAAAACCGTGAGCTGCACACCTACCCCAGAGTGCGAGGGGCAGAGCCTTCTGCCTCATAGTCTTGAGTTCTACAACCAAAAGTTCCTTTACTGTGCCCCTCTCTGCTCCCCCACCTCACCCCACTTACTGTGTTTGTCCCTGGTCAATGAGGACCCAGGGTTGCAAGGTGCATCTGTGTGAGTTCACCTCCCACCCCCGGGAGGCACCTTGCTTGCTTTGCCATCTGAGCACTTGCCAGTCACGGGTTCCCTCCGCAGGCCACCCTGCCAGCCACGGTTCCTCTCTGCTAGTTACCCTGCCAGCGGCTCATTCTGCTCTGGCCACTCACCGCGCCTGCCAGCCTACTGTCAGTTCCCTTCTGCTGCCACCTGCCTCTCTGCTGTGTCCTCGGCAGGTCAGTCTCTTAGTGACTGCTGCCTCATGGATATTATCAGCTTGCAGGAGGCCAGGCAGGAACGCTGCCCCACCACAAGTGATTTCAGCTCTCATGTGAGAACTTAAAATAACAAAAGGTTCCTAATGGAATCTATTTAGCTCTATCTTTGAACAGTGGGCAGGACCAAGTTACATCAGACTGGGGTCCCCTACGTTAAACCTGTCCCCACCCTTCTCACTTTCACAGGGGTCTGTCATTCCAGCCCCTAGCTTAGTGAGTTTCTTTTATCTCAGAGGGACTCACTATCCTTGCATTCAGTACTACAGTGATTTGTAACCAGGGGTGAAAGTAACTTACAGGACTTACCGATACTGCCGGAGTCCTGAGGGAGGGGGCGTGGCCTCATCCGGAAGAGGCGGGGCCTCAACCGGGAGAGGCGGGACCTCTCGAGATTTAAAGGCCCTGGGGCACCAGCTATGGCTGAGAGCCCCAGGGTCTTTAAATCAACCCAGAGCTCCCAGCTGCAGAGGTAGCTGAGAGCCCCCGGGGATCAGGGGCAAATTAAAGGGCTCGGGGCTCCCTGCAGCAGTGGGAGCTCCAGGCCCTTTAAAGCCCGGCCCCAGCCCGGCAGCCGGCCTCGGGCATGGATTTAAAGGGCCTGGAGCTCCCGCAGCTGTGGGGAGCCCCGAGCCCTTTAAATCCCCCCCGCAGTTCTGGCAGCCAAGCTGGGGCCGGGATTTAAAGGGCTCAGAGCTCCCCGTCACAGCGGGGAGCCCAGAGCCCTTTGAATCCCGCCCACAGCTCCAGCGGCTGGGCTGGGGCTGGGATTTAAAGAGCCCGGAGCTCCTGCCACTGCGGGGAGCTCTGAGCCCTTTAAATCCCTGCCGTGGAAGCCGGTGCGGTCCGGCACGGTGTATTGGCTTTTGCCGGTACGCTGTGCCGGAGTGGACCAGCTTACTTTCACCTCTGTTTGTAACCCACCACCAGCCAAAGCTGATCACTTTGAGCAACCTCACTCTATCAGCTGGATATCTAGGCAGAGTAGGTGTGTTTATGTAAATACAGTTTGCTCCTGAAGTCTCTCCCTCTCCCAGCTAGCTGTCACGGGAGAACTCACTCAGACCCTGCTTACAGAGGCTTATGCATCAGGCGATATGCCGGGGTCTCCTATGATAGCAGGGAACTAGAATCCTGGACCCAGGAGGTCCCTTCCAGGCCTATGTCCCTATTGGTCACGTTAGTCCATTTTGAGTCACACTCGGAGCTCATGTGGAGTTGCTTGTTCACTATAACCCTGCTCCATGCTCTGGCTGATGGAGTTGTCCCTGAATAGATTCAGGAGAAAGCACGACTCAGCGTTATCATCTGGGAAAAGGAATTGTTCTTGGGTTCCTGTGTAGTGATGTCACAGGAGTTTAATTCCCTGAGTTTCTGGTAATCTCAGCATGCTGAACTACCAGCTGCCTCCTCCCCCAGCTCCTAGCCCCAGAGAGGAAGGATGGTTCAGGGGTTAAAGTGCTGGCCTGGGACTCAGAAGAACTGGCTTCAGTTCTAGGCTCTTTCACTGATTACTTCTGTGATCTTGGGCAACTCTATTAGTCCCTTCATGCCTCAGCAACATGTGTTTTAATATGGCTCAATGTAGAGGTGTACATCTAGGGGCAAGAGATGCTGGCCATCCTTACCGAATGCGGAATTGAGATGCAGTGACTCTGAGAAAGACTTGGGGGTCATAGTCAGCTGAACACGAGCTCCCAGTGTGGTGCTATAGATGAAAAAGTGAGTGCAACCCGGGATGAACAAAGAGGGGAATCTCGAGTAGGGGCAGAGGGGTTATGTTACCTCTGTATTTGGCTCTGGTGCGAGCACTGCTGGAATCCTGTGTCCAGTTCTGGTGTCTACAGTTCAAGAAGGATGTTGATAAATTGGAGAGGTCTTCAGAGAAGAGCCCAGAGAATGATGAAAGGATTAGAAAACCTGCCTCCTAGTGGGAGACTCACAGAGCTCAGTCTATTTAGTTTAACAAAGAGAAGGGGAAGGGGCGAGTTGGTCACAGTCTGTAAGTAGCTGCATGAGGAGCAATCATTTAACAACGGGCTCTTCAGTCTGTCAGAGAAAGTTACAAGAGGATCCAATGTCTGGAAGCTGAAGCTAGACAAATTGAGACTTGAACTAAGGTGTAATTTTTTTGAACAATGAGGGTAATTAACCATTGGAACAATTTACCAAGGGCCGGGGTAGATTCTCCATCACTGAGAACTGTTAAATCAAGGCAGGAGGTTGTTCTAACAGTTCTGCTCTAGGAGTTATTGTGGGGGAGGTCTCTGGCCTGTGCTGTGCAGGGGGTCAGACTAAAGGATCACAATGGTGTCTTCTGGTCTTGGGATCTGCCCAGTGGTGTTAGTAGCACGGCCCTGCCGCACGGGGTGTTGCTCTGATAAACATGTTAGAGATTGTGAGGTGCTCGGACACTATAATGATTGGGGTCAGAGCTAAGCGCCGTAGAGAGATTTCAGCTCTGTGTGCCTCATAAGAGTGATTTGGGGCACTGGGTGGAGAACCTGAACTCTTCCCAACACCCCTTGGTGATGAGGCCCGTCATTAGCTCAGCCCCCTTTGAGGAGGGAGTTCTGGGCCCCTCCTGCAGCTCGGCAGTAAGAGGGGGAATCAGGACGTGCTTTCAGAGAGCGAAGGATCTGGAGAGTGTTGCCTGGCCGAACTGAGCCCTGCTGGGCTGCCCTTCGCTCTGATCCTGACCCTCACCCCATCCATGAGCACTGAGAGCCGCTCTAGCACTGGAGATAGACCTCACACCCTGCATCAAAATTTCCATCATCACCAAGTTTGGGGGTAGCTGGTTCTAGGGGAGGGGGTTGTTTGGGTCCGAGGATGTGGAAAAAGCTAATGTACTCAATGATTTTTTTGCCTCTGTCTTCACGAACAAGGTCAGCTCCCAGACTGCTGCACTGGGCAGCACAGTATGGGGAGAAGGTGACCAGCGCTCTGTGGAGAAAGAAGTGGTTCGGGACTATTCAGAAAAACTGGATGTGCACAAGTCCATGAGGCCAGATGTGCTGCATCCGAGGATGCTAAAGGAGTTGGCGGATGAGATTGCAGAGCCATTGGCCATTATTTTTGAAAACTCATGGTGATCGGGGGAAGTCCCGAATGACTGGAAAAAGGCTAATGTAGTGCCCATCTTTAAAAAAGGGAAGAAGGAGAATCCGGGGAACTACAGTCCAGTCAGCCTCACCTCAGTCCCTGGAAAAATCATGGAGCAGGTCCTCAAGGAATCAATTATGAAACACTTAGAGGAGAGGAAAGTGATCAGGAACAGTCAGCATGGATTCACCAAGGGGAAGTCGTGCCTGACTAACCTAATTGCCTTCTATGAGGAGATAACTGGCTCTGTGGATGAGGGGAAAACAGTGGATGTGTTATTCCTTGACTTTAGCAAAGCTTTTGATACGGTCTCCCACAGTATTCTTGCTGCCAAGTTAAAGAAGTATGGGCTGGATGAATGGACTGTAAGGTGGATAGAAAGCTGGCTAGATCATCGGGCTCAACGGGTGGTGATCAATGGCTCCATGTCTAGTTGGCAGCAGGTTTCAAGCGGAGTGCCCCAAGGGTCGGTCTGGGGGCCGGTTTTGTTTAATATCTTTATTAATGATCTGGAGGATGGTGTGGACTGCACTCTCAGCAAGTTTGCAGATGACACTAAACTGGGAGGCGTGGTAGATACACTAGAGGGTAGGGATCGGATACAGAGGATTGGGGGATTGGGCCAAATTAGAAGATTGGGCCAAAAAAAACCTGATGAGGTTCAACAAGGACAAGTGCAGAGTCCTGCACTTAGAATGGAAGAATCCCATGAACTGCTACAGACTAGGGACCGAATGGCTAGGTAGCAGTTCTGCAGAAAAGGACGTAGGGGTCACAGTGTACGAGAAGCTGGATATGAGTCAACAGTATGCTCTTGTTGCCAAGAAGGCTAATGGCATTTTGGGCTGTATAAGTAGGGATATTGCCAGCAGATGGAGGAACGTGATCGTTCCCCTTTATTCGACATTGGTGAGGCCTCATCTGGAATACTATGTCCAGTTTTGGGCTCCACACTAGAAGAAGGATGTGGAAAAATTGGAAAGAGTCCAGAGGAGGGCAACAAAAATGATTAGGGGTCTGGAGCACATGACTTATGAGGAGAGGCTGAGGGAACTGGGATTGTTTAGTCTTCAGAAGAGAAGAATGAGGGTGGATTTGATAGCTGCTTTCAACTACCTGAAGGGGGGTTCCAAAGAGGATGGAGCTCGGCTGTTCTCAGTGGTGGCAGATGACAGAACAAGGAGCAAAGGTCTCAAGTTGCAGTGGGGGAGGTCTAGGTTGGATATTAGTTAACACTATTTCACTAGGAGGGTGGTGAAGCACTGGAATTCATTACCTAGGGAGGTGGTGGAATCTCCTTTCTTAGAGGTTTTTTAGGCTTGACAAAGCCCTGGCTGGGATGATTTAGTTGGGAATTGGTCCTGCTTTGAGCAGGGGGTTGGACTAGATGACCTCCTGAGGTCCCTTCCAACCCTGATATTCTATGATTCTATGGGTCACACCCCTTTCTATTAAGAATGTGCATGGCCTTGCTTAGCTGGTGTGTGCATGTCTCATGCCTGAGTAAGAGGAGGAGATCCTCTGAGCCGTGCTTGAGGAACCTGTGAATCTGCGAGTCAGTCACTGTTATGTCCGGCTCTCTGTGACGTAACCCTGTTCCTTACAACAGGAGGCTCTATAGCCCAATGCAGAGGGAAACAACGTCTCTGCCACTGATGGACTGTGAGACCAGAAATGTCCACTAACCAACCCTCAGTGCCTTCGTTTGTCGGTGCTCTGCTTGAGAGATGGCCAGCAGAACCAGCTCCTGGGATTTTATTGGGAGTCTCGCAATAGTTCCTGTCTTTCTGAAAGCCCCAGATTCTGAGATCACGAGACTGCTCAGGAATCTCAACTTTCAGTTTTCTTTAAAAAGTTTATTTAAAAAAGTGAGTTGCAGAGAAGTTAGAAAACTTGAAGCAAGTGATCCCAGAGGCTGAGAAACCAAAGGCATTTGAAAACGAACCTCATGTCAGTGTATTTTTAAATCTCATTATTTTTAAACCAATCTCATGACTTTTTGGGGGTGTATGACTCATACTTGTTTAATGGATCTTGGTGACACTGTGTACCGAGTTCGGAAGATATGAAAATCAACTAACAAATGACACAAAAATTAACAGCAAATTGTTTTTAAAGTACAGCAGAAGCGGTCAGCCTGCCAAACAATGAGTGGGGCCACTGGAAGATCGAGGGGTTAAAGGAGCACTCAAGGAAGATGAGGCTGTTGCAGGGAGGTTAAATGGATTCTTTGCATCAGTCGTCACTGCAAATGATGTGACGGAGCTTTCCACACCTGAGCCATTCTTTTTAGGTGACAAAACTGAGGAACTGTCTCACACTGAGGTGTGAGTAGAGGAAGTTTTGGAAAAAAACCTGATAAATGAAACAGTAATAAGTCACCAGGACCAGATGGAAGCGTTCTGATGGAACTCAGATATCAAATGATCAGCTCAGACTACTAACGGTGGTGTGTAACCTCTGGCTTAAATCAGCCTCTGTATCAGATGACTGGCACACAGCTAATGTGATGCTGATGTTTAAAAAAGGCTTCAGAGGGAATCCAGGCCAGTACCAGTGAAATTGGTTGAAAGAATAGTAAAGACCAGAATGGTGAGACACATAGTTGAACACTGTTGAACACTGTTGGGGAAGAATCGACACAGCTTTTCAAAGGGAAATCGTGCCTCACCCGTCTCCTAGAATTCTTTAAGGGGGTCAACCAACATGTGTCATATGGTGATCAGGGGCGGGGCCTCGGGCAGAAGGGGCGGGTCTGGGGTTAGCCTCCCCCAGCCAGCCCGTCAGCGCTGCCTGGCCTGTGCTGCCCGGGGCTCTGGCAGCAATTTAAAGGGCCTGGGGCTACTATGGCAGTGGGGGCTGGGAGCCCCAGGACCTTTTAAATTGCTGGGCCCTGGGGCAGCTGCCCCCCTGTGATGTTATGAGTTTAATATAATATTTCATTGGAAGGTGACAGGGCCAGAAAGAGTTAATTAACTGACAGACTGACCTGACCCATGGGTGACCCTTAAGGACTGGTTAGGAAGATATGTAAATGAATAGAGCTTTGAACTACAAGTCTGCATTGTTAGAGTTCTCACGGATAGATGTTTGCTCAGGTCTTGTGATGTAAGTAAACAAGTCTTGTCTATTGCTATAACTTTAATTCAAAGATCAAAAAAGGAATATTAACATTTATGATGATACTTCAGTGAAATAGTATTATTGTCTATATGTCTCCTTGAAGGTTGTGGTAACCTGCATCTGAACCGTTTAATGGATAAATTACCCTGTGTTAATTGCCAGGATGTTTGGAAGGAGAATTAAGCGTATTGTTTTCTCAGGCCCAAAGGCCACTGGAAATGTATAAGAACCCTGGGAGAGGATCCTTCTGCATCTCAGATCTGCTTTGCGTTTCAAGAAGGGGAAACCTTAAGCCATAAGGATTGAGATCCCCAATCATTGACTGGAGCCACTCTGAATATGGAGTTTGGACTATAACCTATGGGCTATATCTAAAAGGACTTTTGGCAACTACAAGCTCACCTCTGTTATGTATCTAAACCTCAAGAATTGAATTCAAGTCTGTCTGTATATTGATCTTTTAACCAACACTCTCTCTCTTTTCTTTTTAATAAATTTAAGTTTAGTTAATAAGAATTGACTATAGCGTGTATTTTGGGTAAGATCTAAGTTGTAATTGGACCTGGGTGTGTGGCTGATCCTTTGGGATGGGAAGAACCTTTTCTTTTATATGATGAGATAAGATTTTCAGTAATTATCATCATATCTGACAGGTGTGTCTGGACGGAGGCCTGAGGCTGGGCACTTTAAGGGAACTGCGTTATTTGGACTTCTGAGTAACCAGTGAGGTACTACAGAAGCTGTTTTGTGCTGGCTTGGTAAATCTAAGTATTGGAATAACCACCAGGGTTTGGGGTTGGTTTGCCCCGTTTTGTTTGCCGTTCATCTGATTGAGTGACCTCAGCTGGCTCCCACAGGCAGCACCATCACACAGCCCCATAGGCAGCCCTGAGAGTAGGGTCTTTAAAGTGCTGTTTGCTTTGGTCTCCCTCTCAACGGCCCTGTCGGGGGTTGGGGGGGTGCAAAAGGGTTGCCATGGCAGCACTTTAACGTCGGCTGTGTACAGTCCCGTACTGGGGGCCACTTCTCACCAGTACGCTATACCGGCCCACTTTCTCCTCTGGGGGTGATCAAGGGCATATGGGGTACTTGGACTTTCAGAAAGCTTTTGACAAGGTCCCTCACGAAAGGCTCTAAAGAAAAGTAAGCTGTCAGGGGGTAAGAAGGAAGGTTCTCTCCTAAATCAGTAACTGGTTAAAAGATTGGAAACAAAGGGTAGCAATAAATAATCAGTTTTCAGAATGGAGAGAGGTAAATAGTGGTGTCCCTCGGGGGTCTTTACTGGGCCCAGTCCTATTCAACAGATTCATAAATGATCTGGAAAAAGGGTTAAACAGAGAGCTGCCAAATGTACAGATGATACAAAACTACTCAATATACATAAGTACAAAGCAGATTACGAAGAGTTATAAAGAGACCTCACAAAATGGGTTAACTGGGCAACAAAATGGCAGATGAAATTCAGTGCTGAGAAATGCAAAGTAATGCACATTGGAAAATATAAACCCAACTGTACATACAAAATGATGGGAATTAAATTAGCTGTCACCACTGAAGAGAGAGATCTTGGAGTCATTGTGGATAGTTCTCTGAAAACATCCACTCGGTGTATTGCAGCTCGCATCTTGAATACTGATCGCAGTTCTTGTCATCCCATCACATAAAAGAGACGTTTGAATTTGAAGAACTACAGAGAAGGGTGACAAAAATGTTTAGGGGTATGGAACCGCTTCCATATGACGAGAGATTACAAAGATTGGCATTATTCATCTTGGAAAAGAGACGACTCAGGGGGAAATGATAGAAGTTCAAAACAAAAAAGGAAGTATTTTTTCACACAACATACAGTCAACCTGTGGAAATCATTGCCAAAGCATGTTGTGAAGGCCAAAAGTATAACTGATCCAATAAAGAACTAAATAAATTCCTGAAGGATAGCTCCATCATTGGTTAGTAGCCCGGATGGTCAGGGATGCAGCCCCATGCTCTGGGTGTCTCTAAACCTTGGACTGCCAGATGCTGGGAGCAGAGAACAGGGGATGGATCAATCGATATTTGCCCTGTTTTGTTCATTCCCTCTGAAGTATCTGCATGGGCCATTGTCAAGACAGGACACTGGGCTAGATGGACCAGATGTGTCCGTTCTTATGTTCATAAATTGTTCCACTGATGGATGGGTGGCTGCAGACAGGCCATTACCACGGGCTCCCTCTGCTATAGAGCTGGAGTAGCCACCCTAGGAGACACCCAAGTTCTGCTCAGTATAGGAGGCTGATGAGGTGTGGCTCCCACCTAGGGGTGTGGTCCTGTAGCACAAGGGAGAGAGGCTCATAGGTTGAGCTAGAGCTGGGATGGAAAACAGAGAGCTCCCCCCCTCCATGAAAAATTTTGACACAAATTAAATGTTTCCTTTTTCTGATTTCACTGACGGAGTCTATGGCTGCACTCTGGGCATGGAAAGGTTGAAACCTTCCAACCAGGCCATGGCTGAGGTATTGTGCTCATCAGCTACTCTAACCAGGTTTCCCATCTCTGTACAGCCCCGTCCACCCTGAACAAGGTCCCTTCAGCAGATCCTGTGGGCAGTGGTTACTGTGACAGACCCTGGTAGCACATTGTGACGTTATTGATATAATCTGGGACCATATAGATCATTGTTGCAACCAAGGTCCTGTAGTGGCACGCAAATCTTGTATAAAAGGGGTCAAATGGGGTGTCTAAGACAAGGTTATGGTTTACTGGTTATGATTATGCTGTCTATATGTGTGTATCACTTTTGTAGTTGAAGTTATGAATATTGGCTCTATACTGTCTGTATTTCAAACTTATGCTATGCTGCTGGGTGACATCCCAGACAAACTGGTGTTAGCTCCACCTAGCCTGCTTGATGGCCCATTAAGGACCATCAGCTATACAATGGACCCATTGAGAGAAGGCAGATACGCCTTGTAACTCAGCAAAGTATGCAGGGACTGGCCCATGTGACTCCAGACTCCATTTTGCTGTAATTTTCCACAGTAAGAACCAAAGAGGTGTTCTTACACCTGGAAAAGACTATATAAGGCTGATGCCTCATCTCCATCTTGTCTTCAATCCTGCTTCTTACCTCTGGAGGAACTTTGCTACAAACTGAAGCTTTGAACAAAGGACTGAGGACCCATCCCAGTGGGGGATGTATTCCAGAGACTTGATTTGAACCTGCAGTTTATTCCATCGCTGCTGCAAGCCTGAACCAAGAACTTTGCCATTACTGTATGTAATTGATTCCATTTAACCAATTCTAACTCTCATCTCTATCTTTTTCCTTTTATGAATAAACCTTTAGATTTTAGATTCTAAAGGATTGGCAACAGCGTGATTTGTGGGTAAGACCTGATTTGTATATTGACCTGGGTCTGGGGCTTGGTCCTTTGGGATCAGGAGAACCTTTTTCTTTTACTGGGGTATTGGTTTTCATAACCATTTGCCCCATAACGAGTGGCACTGGTGGGAGTACTGGGAAACTGGAGTGTCTAAGGAGATTGCTTGTGAGACTTGCGGTTAGCCGGTGGGGTGAGACCGAAGTCCTCCTAGTCTGGCTGGTTTGGTTTGCCTTAGAGGTGGAAAAAACCCCAGCCTTGGGCTGTAACTGTCCTATTTGAGCAATTTGTCCTGAGTTGGCACTCTCAGTTGGGTTCCGCCAGAACCGCATTGTCACACACATCTCTGATGAACCTGTGCTAGCAGGGAGCTACAGAGGGTCCTAGTGCAGTTGTGGAGGCCCAGAGATTGTGGGTGGGTGGGCCTAGCTACCAGGGGATCACTGAGATCTCTGCATAACTTTGGGGATTCCTGGATCCTATGGCCCCCTGTTTATTTCTCAGGGAGAAGGGAAAGGACCTCCCTTACTGGAACAATGCGAGGGGAATTTCCCTGTAGGGAGCCCTGTGGAATCCCCCTTTCCTGGCCTGCACTGTGGGTTTGTAATGCAGGAAAGAGGGCTGTCGGGGAGAAATTTGGTCCTGTGTTATTATTAATTAATTATTATTATTAATTTACTTATTTATTAATTTTATTATGGAAAGCTCACAGCTGTGACAGCATCATCGTTATAGCTCGGCCGCCCCCGAGGTAGCCCTGTGACTAATCAGAACAATAGAAACAATGATGACAAGCCCATGTTCCAGGAATAGAACCTGCAGCAGGGCTGGCGCTGCAGTCCAGTTATGTAGCATCACCCCATGTCCCCTGTGATTTGGCTTCCTGCAGTTTGCATTGGCCATGAGGGTGGTTAAAGCAGGTGCACAGAAAGCCAAGCAGCTGAGGTTCCCTGATGGCCAAGTGGCCCCCAAGGGAATGTGCAGGCATGCTTCATAAAGACAGTTGCCTCCCTATCTGAACAGATACTGCTGCCTGTACAATCTCTCCGATGACTCCTTGTCCTTTAAGGTGAAGACCTCTGGTGTCAGCGGCTCCCCTTCTAGCAGGAATTGGGTACGTTGGCAGGTTTCACTAGCTTTACAATGCGAAGTGCTGTGTAAAGGCTGCAAGCTGTTTCCATTTGCAGATGTTCTGTGCAGCGGCAGAGGACTCAACTGGGCTGTCGGGGTGACTCAGCGATGGGGCTGGAGGACAGGCAGCGCTAGGTAGCTTGCGAACCTCTGCCCTATATCTACCCATGCTCCACGGTGGGCTGTTCAAGCAACAGAGAAGTCTTACATTGAAAGCGACCTGAAAGTGTTAAAACCCCGATGCCCTGCATGAGGGTTTCTCAAGGGGCCCATTTCTAGAGGTGACGTGTGCTCTGGGCCCGATCCTGCCAGGGGCTGAGTGACAAGAGACTCCACAGAATATCAGTGACTAGTTCCCAAATCGCCTCAGGTTTATTTGCTCCTGCAAATTTAATCAGCAAATGCATTTTCAAAGATTTTATTCTCTGGATCGATTGTGCACACAAGAATTCAGAGCTGCGTGGCTCTGGGGAAAAGATATGATAGGGCATATTTCTGTTTCCTGACTGGCTGAGGGCTTCAACATGTCTGCCTTCTTTACTGCTTAATGTTTTTTTCTTTAGAAAGTATGTCAAAAGTATTCCAAATACTGTGTGCAACGGGTTTGTGCTATTAACTCTGTTCGGTGAACAGTTGTAGGATACTGTCTCCTGGTAACTGACCAGAAGTTGTTTCTAACACTTATATTCAGGGTCGAGCATTCAGTCACTCTGCAAGACTTGTACAAGTCTTTCCAAAAAGTCCTGAGAGAACAGAACTGCTGGTCTGTGTTTAAGCAAATACAGGAGCTGAAAGGGGAGTGTAATGGTGGTTGTATGTAATTTGTGCCATCTTCTCTTACGGGAGCATGGCTCAAGTATATGCACACTCAACTGGATATTAGTGTAAACCTAGTGTTTGCATATTCACCCATTTGTGACACCATCCCCTCCTCCGCCAGCTGAAGTAACTGTCTGTGTTAACTTGTAACTTACCAAAAAATATCTACAGACATTTGCCTGGGGAGAGGATGCAGGTCCTGTGAGGATGACGGGAAGGCTGTAGGATGATCGAACTCTCTGGAGTCAGGCAACATTGGCCAGGCCAAGCACTTCAGCTTCCCATGGAGGGATTCCTGGGGGTCAGAGTGTATTAATGGGAGCTTTAGTTAAGGGAAAGTTAATAGAGCCCGGTTCTGTTCACAATCGCACATGGAAATCTGGAGTAATGCAGTTGAAGTCAATTTTATTGAATTAAGAACCTGGACCTAAGAATTTATCCCATGTACTGCAAAGGAGCAAATAAAGAATATACATATAATGAGGCAATGAAAAACATTTATAAATAGTTTCAGTGCAGGACAGAAAAATATAATGTCCGTTTTCACCATGCACTTGCCATGTGTTTATACACCTGTCATGGTACAATGGGAAACACTCAGAAGTTACGAGCCAGAAAGAGTGTCTGTGTGAAGGCCACAATTGTAAAATCTCACAGTGCTCATGTAGCCTCCGGAACTCCCAGCAACAAGATATCAAAGGGGCCAAGAGCTTAGCAGGATTCAAAGAGGGACAGGATGTTTATGCGGGTAACTAGAAGATCCAATTACAGAGAAGAGGATTTTTTAAGAAAGAGTCTTGGACGGGCTTTACACTTTCTTGATTCACACAGCAAAATATGTCTAACTAGTGGATGTCAGGGGGAAACTTTCCCTGGCAGCAGGTTATTCATAGCTGCCTATTGCAGGGCTTCTTCCATCTTCCACTGCAGCATCTGGAACTGGTCACTGGATAGTGAGCTAGATGGACTGCAGGTCTGATCCAGTCTGGCAGTGCCTATCTTCCTATCCTTGGATCCAAGGATATGTTTTCGCTGATCTTCATTGAGATCCTGGGAGTCTCTAGACTTGCACTGAGAGCAGAAAGATGTCTCGTTAAATATCATCCAGTCTCCTGTTCTTTTTCCTTTCAGGAAGAAAAGTTCAAAAGTCCCGGATCTGCCCACTACTTTATGTCAGCTGTAAATGACACCAAATTCAACTCTGCAGTGTTCCTTCTCACCGGGATACCTGGGCAGGAAGACGTCTACCTGTGGATCTCTATCCCCATCTGCTTAATGTATGTTATTTCGATAGTAGGAAATTCAATCATTCTGTTCATTATAAAAACAGATCCGAGCCTCCACGAGCCCATGTATATTTTCCTTTCCATGTTGGCCGTCACAGACCTTGGCTTTTCGATGGTCACGATACCGACGATACTGGGTATATACTTTTTCAACTCTAGGGAGATCAGCCTAAATGCCTGTTTTGTCCAGCTGTTCTTCATCCACTCGATTGCAAAATTTGAATCCTCCGTGCTGTTGTTGATGGCCTTTGACCGCTTCATCGCAATCTGTAACCCACTGAGATATGCTGCCATCTTAACCCCACCGAGAATAGCCAAAATGGGACTTGTGTTTATGGTAAGAGGAGTGGTCATAATATTCCCACTCCCCTTTCTCCTGAAACGGTTCCGATACTGTTCAGACAATGTCCTCTCCCATTCCTACTGCCTGCACCAGGAGGTCATGAAGATGGCTTGTTCAGATATCAGAGTCAACAGCATCTATGGTTTGTGTACCACACTCTTAACGGTGGGGTTGGACTCGCTGCTCATTTTTCTCTCTTATGTGATGATCCTCAAAACAGTGCTGAGCATCGCATCCCATGAGGAGTGCCTGAGGGCCCTGAACACCTGCATCTCCCACCTCTGCGCCGTCCTGGTTTTCTACATACCAGACATTGGCCTGTCTGTGACACACAGATTTGGGAATAGCTCTTCTCACTTGCTTCAAATGGTCCTGGGCTATTTCTACCTGCTGGTCCCGCCCCTGATCAATCCAATCGTGTACAGTGTGAAAAGCAAACACCTTCGTGAGAGAATAATCAGGGCATTTGTCAAGTGAAGGGTCAGTTCATCACTCATCTCCAGGGCTGGAGACACAGGAGACAAAAACCACAGGTACCTATTCCACAGCCTGGATCCTCTACCCCTGAGGTCCCTCCCTCTGCCCTATCTCCAGGCTGGAAGCCAGAGCCAGGCTGTGGTACGAGCTGCCAGAGAGCCAGAGCCACTGTGAGGAGCCCCAGACACGCCACATTTTAGGCCCCTCCCCCAGGATGTACAACCCAGGGAAAGTGGAGAGTCCAGGGTTCCCCACAGCAACCTGTGCTCCTGGGGCAGCTCTTACCATGGTCCGACTCTGGCCTGGCTGGGAGGTGGAGCATCGGGGGAAGTGGAGGAGCAGGGGGCAGGGCTTAGTGGGAAGAGATGGGGAAGGGGGTGGGGCTTCAGGGGAAAAAGAGGAATAGGGATGTGGGAAATTTGAACCAATGCTGGCCCCAGCTAGCAGGGTGGTGGGGGGCTCCTGAGTTAAGGAGGAGGATGGGGCTGGGGGTTAGGAGACCTTATGTTTTCGAGAAGTCTGAATTAATGTGAGCCTAAAGAGGGGGCTCTTTTTTAAAGTATCCCAGGCTGAGAGTAAGTCATTGCAAGGACCTTATAGGGAAGGGCAGGGAACCTGCAGGGCTACCTCAGGCCCCCAGGGGACACTCTGAGGTGGCCCCTGTCCACAGGGACTTGGCTACACTGTGCCATGCTCTTGGAAGCTGTTACTAATGGGCAGAGGTCAGCCCAGCCCCCAGGCTGCTCTAAACTCCGCTCAGGCATGGGGGAGAACAGGCCAGCAAATCAACCCCCTGGAACTGACTCCTTGCCATCTCCGCTCTCTGCACCACAGTGGGGAGCTCTGCTAGCACAGCAGAGAATCCAGCCGGGCCTGTCACCGGTCAGATGTCTGGAAGGCTGATCCTGTGGTCTGGTCACTGCTTGAAACTCAAGACATCTGGGTTTGATTCCCTGACATGTGTGACCATGGGCAAGCCATTGGCTGTCTCTGAGCCACTGCACAGGTGGATAATAGCCCTGCCCTGCCTCACAGAGGTGGCAGGAGGATAAATACATTCAAGGTGATCAGATATTCTGAGACCCTAAAATCAGGGCTATATCAGTGTTCCACAGAGCAACACCTCTGACATTGGTCTATAAAAGGATTCTTATCACAGCCTCCTGTGACAGCTGGTTTCTGGGAAGCCGTGAGACTCCAGCTCCTTGGTGTCTGTGGCAGCAATCTGAGGGCAGAGGTGAGCTTCAAACCTAGGCCCTGAAACATGGACATGGAGGAGCACTATGGTGACTGGGCCCAGGCTCACACAGGTTTCAGCAAAGGCTGCTTCCACAAGAAAGGAGCAAACACATGGGAAGATGCTCTCAGAGACACAGGGAAACTAGTCCGGGTCCCAAGAGCTCCTTGGCTTTCCAAAAGAATGTAAGTTGGGCCAATTCTGTTTCTCTATCTCCAGAGCGAAGCCTGTCTCACTTAGCTTGTAGTGATACATGAGATAGGTGAGTGTAGACCTGTGACAGCTGCTTGGTATTTTAAAACCATTTTCTCGAATGCTTTGTGAGATTTGTCAATAAAACTACTACTTTTAAGGAGTCTGGGGATGACTGTATAGCTCTGGTTACAAACACCCAAAGGGAATGGACTGAGGTGTCCAGTTGGACCTGCTTGGTGATAAGCATTTTATAGAGATGGGGTGTTGTTCTCAGCTCGAAGAGTGGGACAATTGTGAGATTCCCCCCAAGACAGGAAAGGACCTGGTTTAGAGGGTAAAGAGACCATATATCCTGGCGTTACTGTGACAATCCCCCTTCTTCTTGGCCAGCATCTATCCTTCTTGAGTGCCTATCAGAATTCAGAGGAGCAACTTGTTCAAGTTGGATCCAACATAACTCATAGACTCATAGACTTTAAGGTCAGAAGGGACCATTATGATCATCTGGTCTGACCCCCTGCATGCTGCAGGCCGCAAGACCCTTCCCTGGACTCTGCCATTGAAGTCCCCAATCCTGTGTTTTAGTGACTTCAATCGGCTGAGACCCTCCTGCTAGTGATCCCTGCCCCATGCTGCAGAGGAAGGTGAAAAACCTCCAGAGGCTGAGCCAATCTACCCTGGAGGAAAATTCCTTCCCGACCCCAAATATGGCGATCAGTAATATCCCGAGCATGTAGGCAAGAGTCTCTAGCCTGACCCTTGTTGGCCAACGTTCCACTCAAGACAATGATTCATAGAGTCATAGAATTTAAGACCAAAAAGAGCCATTAGATCATCTGGTCTAGAGGTTCTCAAACTGCGGGGTGGGCCCCCCTGGGATGTGCGGAATGTATTCTGCTGTGGGGGGCATGAGAAGCTTTAGGGGAAAAACCAGACTGTGCACATTTTACCCACAAATGTGAATAATTAGCAAAGCTGATTCCTCCAGACACAGCCAATCCTCAGAGGGCACTCTACATTTGACTCTAGGGGGTGCTGTGTATTTTGACGGATTTCTATTAAGTTTGCACAGCATGATACAACGTTGTTGCCATCTGTATGTGAATCCATTTGCTACCGTGTGGTGTGCACATTACATTGTAATCAGGGACCACAATCGCAGTTTTGTTTTGCTCTTATTACAGTGAATCGCTAGATCATTCGTGCAACAGAAAGAAAAGCACAACTGATTCAAGTGAAGCCCTGTCCCCCGCATGTATCAGTATATGTATTCGTGTGGTGGGGGGCGTCTACTCTTACAGACACAAAGAAGTGGGGGCGCAAACAAGAAGTTTGAGAATCACCGATCTATTCTGACCTCCTCTTTACCACAGGCTGCAGAATTTCACCCATTTACCCCTGTATTGAACCCAATGACCTTGTTTGACTAACTCATAACCTGTGTTCATCCAAAGCGTATCTTCCAGGAAGGCATCCAGTCTTGGTTTGGAGATAGCAGAAGAATCCACCACCTCCCTTGGGAGTTTGTTCCGGCGGTTAGTCACCCTCACTGTTAAAAATGTGTGCTTCATGTCCAAATTTAGTTTGTCTGGTTTCAGTTTCAAGCTATTGGCTCTTATTATACCTTTCCATGCTTGATAAAAGATCCCGTTAGTAGCTGGTATTTTGTCCCTGTGAAGGTGCTTGTACACTGTTATCAAGTCAGCTCTCAGCCTTACTTTTCATAAGCTAAATGGACTCAGCCCTTGAAGTCTCCACTGTCAGGCATTTTCTCCAGCCCTTCAGTCATTTTTTGGTTCTTTTCTGCACCCACTCCAAATTTTCAATCTAGGCACCGGACCTGGATGCAGAATTCCAGCATTGGTCTCACCAATGTCATATACAGACGTGAGATCACTTCCCTAGTTGTAGTCCTTACAAGCCTGTTTATACAGCCAAGAATATGCTGGAAATGAGAGAAGAGAAGACATGGGTGTGTTAGTCAGTCCCAGGATGACTGTGAGTCGCGGCTATGAACAAGGCGCATGAGGTCCTAGAATGTGTTAGGCAAGATAGAGAATTATTAATATGACTATACAAGGCACTGGTGAGAACTCCTCTGGCAAACTGTACAATTCTGGTCACTTCTATGCTAGAAAGAAGAATTCAGGCTGGAACAGGTGCAAAGAAGGGCTGCTAGGATGGTCAGGGCAATGGGGGGCCTGGCTTACGAGGAGACTGAAGGAGCTTGGCTGGTTTAGCCGAACACAAGGCAGACTGAGCACAGATCGGATTGCTCTATAAATACACTAGGGGAGTAAAAACCGAGTGGGGAGAGGAGCTCCTGAAGCTAAAATACAGCGTTGGCACAAGAACAAATGGGGACAAGCTGGCCAGGAGCAAACTGAGGCTGGAAAGGAGAAGGAGGTTTCTGACCATCCGAGCAGGGAGGTTCCGGAACAACCTCTCAAGAGCAGCAGTGTGGGGCAAACAACCCAGCTGGTTTTAACATGGAGCATGAAAGGTGCATGAACCAGGCAATATGCCAGGGTCATCTGCCATAGCAGGGAATTGGGCTCATGGACCCATGAAGTCACTTCCAGACCTATATCCCTATGGGTCACATTCACCCATTTTCACAGAATCATAGACTCATAGGACTGGAAGGGACCTCGAGAGGTCATCTAGTCCAGTCCCCTGCACTCATGGCAGGACCAAGCAGCATCTGGACCATCCCTGACAGGTGTTTGTCTAACCTGCTCTTAAACAGCTCCAAGGATGGAGATTCCATAACCTCCCTAAGCAATTTATTCCAGTGTTTAACCACCCCGACAGTTAGGAAGTTTTTCCTAATGTCCAAACTAAATCTCCCTTGCTGCTATATAAGCCCATTGCTTCTTGTCCTATCATCTCTAGTGCTGGTGATAGACCTCACACCCCGTGTCCAAATTTCCATCATCACCAAGTTTGGGGATAGCTGGATGTGGGGGAGGGGGTTGTTTGGGTCCAAGAGAGAGCTAGGAGCAGGCATTCGAAGCTGAGCTTTCATCATGCCACTTTCTATTAAAAATGGGGATGGCCCTTGCTTAACTACATGTGCATGTCTAATGCCTAAACATGAGGAGAGACCCTCTGAGCTGTGCCTCAGGTACCCAGTGCCTGCGTGAGCCCATCACTGTTATGTCCGGTTGTCTGTGGTATAACCTGTTCCTTACAACAGAGGGCTCTGTAGCCCAGTGCAGATAGAAACAGCGTCTCTGTCACTGATGGACTGTGTGACCGGAGATGTCCACTAACCAACCCTCAGTGCCTTCGTTTGTGGGTGCTCTGCTTGAGAGACGGCCAGCAGCACCAGCTCCTGGGATTTTATTGGGAGTCTCGCACTAGTTCCTGTCTTTCTGAAAGCCCCAACTTCTGGGATCAAGACACTGTGTGGGAACTTCGGCTTTCCACACCTGAGCCATTCTTTTTAGGTGACAAATCTGAGGAACTGTCTCACACTGAGGTGTGAGTAGAGGAGGTTTTGGAAAAAAATCGGATCAATTAAACAGTAATAAGTCACCAGGACCAGATGGAAGAGTTCTGATAGAACTCAGCTATCAATTGATCAAATCAGACTAGTAACTGTGGGATGTAACCTATGGCTGAAAACAGCCTCTGTATCAGATAACTGGCACACAGCTAATGTGATGCTGATGTTTAAAAAAGGCTTCAGAGGGAATCCAGGCCAGTACCAGTCAAATTGGTTGAAAGAATAGTAGAGACCAGAATGATGAGACTCATAGTTGAACACTGTTGGGGAAGAATCAACACAGCTTTTCAAAGGGAAATCGCGCCTCACCCATCTCCTAGAATTCTTTAAGGGGATCAACCAACATGTGTCATATGGTGATCGGGGCGGGGCCTCGGGCAGAAGGGGCGGGGCTGGGGTCAGCCTCCCCCAGCCAGCACTTCAGGGCTGCCTGGCCTGTGCTGCCCGGGGCTCTGGCGGAGATTTAAAGGGCCTGGGGTTACTGCGGCGGCAGGGACTGGGAGCCCCAGGTCCTTTTAAATCGCTGGGCCCTGGGGCAGCTGCCCCCCACCCCATCGGCAACCCTGCGAGTCGGGTCTTAAAAGCGCTGCTGTGGCAGCGTTGCGTGGCAGCGCTTTAATGTGGGCTGTGTAGAGTCCCGTACCGGCGGCCACTTCTTACCAGTACGCCGTGCCGGCGCGTACCGGCCCACTTTCACCTCTGGGGGTGATCAAGGGACTATGGGGTACTTGGACTCTCAGAAAGCTTTTGACAAGGTCCCTTATGAAAGGCTCTTAAGAAAAGTGAGCAGTCATGGGGTAAGAAGCAAGGTCCTCTCCTAAATCAGTAACTGGATAATAGATAGGAAAGAAAGGGTAGCAATAAATGGTCAGTTTTCAGAAAGGAGAGGGGTAAATAGTGGTGTCCCCCAGGGGTCTGTACTGGAACCAATCCTATTCAACATATTCATAAATGCTCTGGAAAAAGGGGTAAACAGTAAGATGCCAAATATACAGATGATACAAAACTACTTGATATACATAAATACAAAGCAGATTATGAAGAATTACAAAAAGAACTCATAAAATGGGTTAACTGGGCAACAAAATGGCAGATGAAATTCAGTGCTGAGAAGTGCAAATAAGGCACATTGGGAAATAGAAACCCAACTGTACATACAAAATGATGGGAATTAAATTAGCTGTTACCACTCAAGAGAGAGATCTTGGAGTCATTGTGGATAGTTCTCTGAAAACATCCACTCAATGTGCTGCAGCCCGCATCTTGAATACTGATGGCAGTTCTTGTCGCCCCATCACATAAAAGATACGTTTCTATTTGAAGAACTACAGAGAAGGGCAACAAAAATATTTAGGGGTATGGATCCGCTTCCATGTGAAGAGAGATTACAAAGATTGGGATTTTTCAGCTTGGAAGAGAGACGACTCGGGGGATATGCTAGAGGTGTATAAAATCATGAATAATGTGGAGGAAGTCTATAAGGAAGTGTTATTTACCCCTTCACAAGAGCCAGGGGTCACCCATGAAATCAAGAGGCAGCAGGTTCAAAACAAAAGAGAAAGTATTTTTTCACACAACGTACAGTCAACCTGTGGAACTCATTGCCAAAGGATGTTGTGAAGACCAAAAGTATAACTGGTCCAAAAAAGAACTAAGTAAGTTCCTGAAGGAGAGCTCCATCATTGGCTAGTAGCCAAGATAGTCAGGGATGCAGCCCCATGCTGTGGGTGTCTCTAAACCTCGGACTGCCAGATGCTGGGAGCAGACAACAGGGGATGGATCACTCGATATTTGCCCTGTTTTGTTCATTCCCTCTGAAGTATCTGCATGGGCCATTGTCAAGACAGGACACTGGGCTAGATGGACCAGATGTGGCTGTTCTTATGTTCATAAATTGTTCCACTGATGGATGGGCGGCTGCAGACAAGCCATTTATAGGGGCTTCTTCTGCTATAGAGCTGGCATAGCCACCCTAGGAGACACCCAAGGTCTGCTCAGTATAGGAGGCTGATGAGGTCTGGCTCCCACCTAGGGGTGTGGTCCTGTAGCACAAGGGAGAGAGGCTCATGGGTTGAGCTAGAGCTGGGATGGAAAAGAGAGAGGATTCCCCCCCCTCCATGAAAATTTTGACACAAACGAAAATGTTTCCTTTTTCTCCATTTTCTGGGGTTAGTTTTCATAGAAAATGGATCATTTTTCGCTGAAAGCTCAGCTGCCATGATGCTGCCCAGCTGCAGCTGCCTGGATCCCCAAGAGAAACTGGAGGCTTTTCATCTGTCTATCCCTCATAACGTAAATGAAGGTTGCACTGAGGGAGTCTATGGCTGCACTCTGGGCATGGAAAGGTTGAAACCTCTGGACCAGCCTGTGGCTGGGGTATGGTGCCCATCAGCTACTCTAACCAGCCTTCCCATCTCTCTACAGCACCTGCCACCCTGTACAACACCCCTTCAGCAGATCCTGCGGGTAGTGGCTACTGTGACAGGATCTAGTAGCACATAACTGATGAACCTGTGTTGGCAGAGAGCTGGAGTGGGTCCTAGAGCATTTGTGGGAGCGTAAAGATTGTGGGTGGGCCTATCTACCAATGGATCACTGAGATCTGTGCATAACTTTGGGGATCCCTGGATCCTGTGGCCCACTGTTTAGTCCTCAAAAAGAAGGGAAGGGACCTCCCCTACTGGAACGATTGGAAGGAAATTTCTCTGTAGGGAGCCTTGTGGAATGTCCCTTCTCTCACCTGCATGCGGGGTTTGTAATGCAGGACAGGGGGCTGCGAGGAGAAATCTGGTCCTATGTTATTTTATTATTAATTTACTTATTTATTAATTTCATCATGGAAAGCGCACAGCTGTGACAGCATCATCGTTACAACTCGGCCGCTGCCGAGGTAGCCCTGTGACGACAAGCCCAGATTCCAGGAACAGGGCCTGCAGCAGGGCTGGCACTGCAGTCCAGTTGGGTAGGATCACCAATGTCCCCTGTGATTTGGCCTCCTGCAGTTTGCCATTAGCCATGATGGGGTTAAAGCTGGTGCACACTAAGCCAAGCAGCTGAGCTTCCCTGATGGCCAAGTGGCCCCCAAGGGAATGTGCAGACATGCTTCATAAAGACACTTGCCTTCCTAGCTGAACAGATACTGCCTGCTGCCTGTGCAACCTCTCCGATGACTCCTTGTCCTTTAGGGTGAAGACCTCTGGTGTCAGCGGCTCCCCTTCTAGCAGGAATTGGGTACGTTGGCAGGTTTCACTATCTTTAAATTGCAAAGTGAAGGGGAAAGGCTGTGAGCTGTTAGAATTTGATGATGTTCTGTGCAGCAGCAGAGGACTCAACTGGGCTGCTGGGATGATTCAGTGACTGGGCTGGAGGACAGGCAGCGCTACGTAGCTTGGGAACCCCTCCCCTACATCTGCCCATGCTCCACAGTGGGCTGCTCAAGCAACACAGACGTCTCACATTGAAAGTGGATGTGTTATTCCTTGACTTTAGCAAAGCTTTTGATACGGTCTCCCACAGTATTCTTGCCGTCAAGTTAAAGAAGTATGGGCTGGATGAATGGACTGTAAGGTGGATAGAAAGCTGGCTTGATCGTTGAGCTCAACGGGTGGTGATCAATGGCTCCATGTCTAGTTGGCAGCCGGTTTCAAGCGGAGTTCCCCAAGAGTCGGTCCTGGGGCCGGTTTTGTTTAATATCTTTATTAATGATCTGGAGGATGGCGTGGACTGCACTCTCAGCAAGTTTGCAGATGACACTAAACTACGAGGCATGGTAGATACACTAGAGGGTAGGGATCGGATACAGAGGGACCTAGACAAATTAGAGGATTGGGCCAAAAAAAGCCCAATGAGATTCAACAAGGACAAGTGCAGAGTCCTGCACTTAGAATGGAAGAATCCCATGCATTGCTACAGACTAGGGACCGAATGGCTAGGTAGCAGTTCTGCAGAAAAGGACTAGGGGTCACAGTGGACGAGAAGCTGGATATGAGTCAACAGTGTGCTCTTGTTGCCAAGAAGGCTAACGGCATTTTGGGCTGTATAAGTAGGGGCATTGCCAGCAGATCAAGGAACGTGATCGTTCCCCTTTATTCGACATTGGTGAGGCCTCATCTGGAGTACTGTGTCCAGTTTTGAGCCCCACACTACAAGAAGGATGTGGAAAAATTTGAAAGAGTCCAGCGGAGGGCAACAAAATGATTAGGGGTCTGGAGCACATGACTTATGAGGAGAGGCTGAGGGAACTGGGATTGTTTAGTCTCCAGAAGAGAAGAAGAATTTGATAGAAGCCTTCAACTACCTGAAGAGGGGTTCCAAAGAGGATGGAGCTCGGCTGTTCTCAGTGGTGGCAGATGACAGAACAAGGAGCAATGGTCTCAAGTTGCAGTGCGGGAGGTCCAGGTTGGATATTAGGAAACACTATTTCACTAGGAGGGTGGTGAAGCACTGGAATGCGTTACCTAGGGAGGTGGTAGAGTCTCCTTTCTTGGAGGTTTATAAGGCCCGGCTTGACAAAGCCCTGGCTGGGATGATTTAGTTGGGAATTGGTCCTGCTTTGAGCTGGGAGTTGGACTAGATGACCTCTCCCTTCCAACCCTGATATTCTATGATTTTATGATTCTAAAGTGACCTGAAAGTGTTAAAACCCCGATGCCCCGAGTCAGGATTTCTCAAGGGGCCCATTTCTAGAGATTCTATGTGCTCTGGGCCCGATCCTGCCAGGGGCTGAGCGAGAGGAGACCCCACAGAATATCAGTGTCTAGTTTCCAAATTGCCTCAGGTTTATTTGCTGCTGCAAATTGAACCAGGAAATGCATTTTCAAAGATTTTATTCTCTGGCTCGATTGTGAAAGCAATATTCAGAAAATAGGTCTCATAGGGCATATTAGTGCTTCCTTAGCGGCTGAGGGATTCAGCATTTCTGCCCTCCAGATACCCCTCCGGGTTACAGGGCTACCTACATCTCTGCCCCTACTCTGGTCTCTGAGTGCCAGATGTCAGGCCTCGTACCCTTCACTCTCCTGGGGTGGAATCCCGTGACCCTCCCACAATCAGACTGGGCCCTGGGCTACCACACATTGCTGGTCGACTGTGCTTGCAAAGCAGGTCTGAGTGGGTTCGGCAGCTGTGGTTCTTCCCTCTGGGAGTCTGTGACTAGTGGGAGACAAGTGACCAGCCAGCCTTCGGGAACCAAACTACTGTTTAATCTGAACAGTAGGACTAAAGCCTAACAGGGGAGAATAAGAGAGTTTTCAAACAACCGTCTTCACCCGTTTCTGACCCCAAGTCTTTCTGCTCTGAGGGGGACCCAGGCAGGCCAAGGGCCTTGAGACTTCCCCAGCGGTGTCTGTGCCTGTCAGTCTGAAGAGATTCTCAGCATTGTGAACTCGGTAACGTGGCTGGAGTCCAGAAACAGGCTCATCCCAGCTTGTAGCTCTGGTGTTGTCTCTCAACCACCCTGAGGTGCTGACTGAGAAATAGCTTAATTGAGCTGTTGATTCCCTTGGTGTTTGTTTTCCAGCAGCCCGCTATTAAACAAAGATGAGCCATACTGGTTTCTCCTCATATAGCCATAACATAAACATTCCAGTGGTAAACCTAATATAGCGCTACAGCAAACATCCCCAGAACTGGGTTCAACATACACATTCATTATGGCAGCTCAGCTCCAAGTATCTCACAATGATATTCCCTGGTGCTACGGATTTTATGAATACAGAATATAGCCAGTCACAAAGAGAGAGAGAGAGAGAGAGCGAGAGAGCAATAAACTACTTACCTGTGGGAAATGACGTGGCATTTCCATGAATACTCATGCTTTTGACTTTGAAATCCACTTCCTGCAAACCCTCATCGTGCCTGAATAACAGGTACTGAGGTCACTGTGTACTAGACAGTGAGAGCTCAGGAACTCAGTATTATCTACACTGATCCCAATGCCTGTTACCACTCCGGATACAGGCCAGAGACTGACAAAAAAACAGAACCTGAGGAGAACCAGTCAGTTATTAACCCAGGGACAGAGGTGCTACTAGAATTCTGTTTGCTGACAAGTGACTGAATGAGGGCTGAAATGCACAATCTGTTCAGGTTCTGAAGAAATCCAGATGACAGATGCTACATTTTAAGCCGCTCTCTAACCTGAGAAATCATCTCTGAAAGTTCAGAGGGGAAAGAATGGGTTCACACATGAGTACTAAAGTACAGATGTGTAAATGTTATGCCAAAACTTTTCATTGTAATACAAATATTACAAACCAGACTTTCATGATCTGAATGAATATCAAAAGCCAGCAGCAGAGTTGTTGGAATCTCTACAGGAAGGAGCAGTGGAAACTTTACTGCTTAATGGCTTTTTCTACATTTGAATGTATGTCAAATGTATTCCAAATATTGTGTGCAATGGGTTTGTGCTATTAATTCTTTGTTCAGTGAACAGTTGTATGATACTGTCTCCTGGTAACTGACCAGAAGTTGTTTCTAACACTTATATTCAGGGTCCTGCATTCAGTCACTCTGCAAGACTTATACAAGACTTTCCAAAAAGTCCCAAGAGAACAGAACTGCTGGTCTGTGTTTAAGCAAAGACTAGAGCTGAAAGGGGAGTGTAATGGTGGTTGTATGTAATTTGTGCCATCTTCTCTTACAGGAGAATGGCCCAAGTATATGCACACTCAACTGGATATTAGTGTAAACCTAGTGTTTGCATAATCAGCCATTTGTGACACCATCCCCTCCTCCGCCAGCTGAAGTAACTGTCTGTGTTAACTTGTAACTTACCAAAAAATATCTACAGACATTTGCCTGAGGAGAGGATGCAGGTCCTGTGAGGATGACGGGAAGCTTGTAGGATGATCAAACTCTCTAGAGTCAGGCAACATCGGCCAGGCCAAGCACTTCAGCTTCCCATGGAGGGATTCCTGGGGGTCAGAGTGTATTAATGGGAGCCTGAGTTAAGGGAAAGTTAATCGAGCCCGGTTCTGATCACAATTGCACATGGAAATCTGGAGTGACGTGGTTGAAGTCAATTTTATTGAATTAAGAACCTGGACCTAAGAATTTATCCCATGTACTGCAAACAGGCAGTGACATAATTTGAACTCTCAGGAGTGGAGCAAATAAAGAATATATATAATGAGGCAATGAAACACATTTATAAATAGCTTCAGTGCAGGACAGATAAATGCAATGACTGTTTTCACCATTCATTTGCCATGTGTTTATACACCTGTCATGGTACAATGGGCAACACTCAGAAGTGGAGGGCCAGAAAGGGTGTCTGTGTGAAGGTCACAATTGTAAAATCACTCAGTGCTCACGTAGCCTGTGGAACTCTCAGCAACAATATATCAAAGGGGCCAAGAGCTTAGCAGGGTTCAAAGAGAGACGGGATGTTTATGCGGGTAACCAGAAAGTCTTGGACAGGCTCTACACTTTCTTGATTCACACCACAAAATATGTCTAACTAGTGGGTGTCAGAGGGAAACTTTCCCTAGCAGCAGGTTATTCATAGCTGCCTATTGCAAGGCTTCTTCCACCTTCCGCTGCAGCATCTGGAACTGACCACCGGGTAGTGGGCTAGATGGATTACAGGTCTGATCCAGTCTGGCAGTGCCTATCTTCCTAGCCTTGGATCCAAGGATATGTTTTTGCTGATCTTCATTGAGCTCCTGGGAGTCTCTAGATTTGCACTGAGAGCAGAAAGATGTCTCGCTAATTATCATCTAGTCTCCTGTTCTTTTTCCTTTCAGGAAGTAAAGTTCAAAAGTCCCCGGATCTGCCCAGTACATTATGTCAGCTGTCAATGACACCAAATTCAACTCTGCAATGTTCCTGCTCACCGGGATACCTGGGCTGGAAGACGTCTACCTGTGGATCTCTATCCCCATCTGCATAATGTATGTTATTTCGATAGTAGGAAATTCAGTCATTCTGTTCATTATAAAAACAGACTCAAGCCTCCATGAGCCTATGTACATTTTCCTTTCCATGTTGGCCGTCACAGACCTTGGCTTATCGATAACTACCATACCGACAATACTGGGCATATTCTTGTTCAACTCTAGGGAGATCAGCCTAAATGCCTGTTTTGCCCAGCTGTTCTTCATCCACTCGTTTTCAAAATTTGAATCCTCCGTGCTGTTGTTGATGGCCTTTGACCGCTTCATCGCAATCTGTAACCCACTGAGATATGCTGCCATCTTAACTCCACCGAGAATAGCCAAGATGGGACTGGTGTTTGTGCTCAGAGGGGCGGCCACATCATTCCCATTCCCCTTTCTCCTGAAACGGTTTCGATACTGTCGAGATAATGTCCTCTCCCATTCCTACTGCGTGCACCAGGAGGTCATGAAGATGGCTTGTTCGGATATCACAGTCAACAGCATCTATGGCTTGTCTACTTCACTCTTAACCATGGGGTTGGACTTGCTGCTCATCTTCCTCTCTTAGGTGATGATCTTCAAAACAGTGCTGAGCATCGCATCCCACGAGGAGTGCCTGAGGGCCCTGAACACCTGCGTCTCCCACCTTTGCGCCGTCCTGCTCTTCTACACACCAGACATTGGCCTGGTTATGATACACAGATTCGGGAATAGCTCTTCTCACTTGCTTCAAAAGCTTTTGGGCTATTTCTACCTGCTGGTCCCACCCCTGATGAACCCAATCGTGTACAGTGTGAAAAGCAAACACCTTCGTCAGAGGATAATCAGGGCATTTGTCAAGTGAAGGGTCAGTTCATCACTCATCTCCAGGGCTGGAGACACAGGAAACAAAAAACACAGGCACCTATTCCATCCTGGATCCTCTTCCCCTGAGGCCCCTCCCTCTGCCCTATCTCCAGGCTGGAAGCCAGAGCCAGGCTGTGGTACGAGCTGCCAGAGAGCCAGAGCCACTGTGAGGAGCCCCAGACCCTCCACATTTTAGGCCCCTCCCCCAGGATGTACAACCCAGGGAAAGTGGAGAGTCCAGGGTTCCCCACAGCAACCTGTGCTCCTGGGGCAGCTCTTATCATGGCCCGACTCTGGCCTGGCTGGGAGGTGGAGCATTGGGGGAAGTGGAGGAGCAGGGGGCAGGGCTTAGTGGGAAGAGATGGGGTAGGGGGCGGGGCTTCAGGGGAAAAAGAGGAATAGGCATGTGGGAAGCTTGAATCAATGCTTGCTCCAGCTAGCAGGGTGGTGGGGGGCTCCTGAGTTAAGGATGAGGATGCGGCTGTAGGGTAAAAGAGCTTGTGTTTTGGAGAAGACTGAATTAATGCGACCCCACTGAGGGGGCTCCTTTTTAGGTATCCCAGACTGAGAGTAAGTCATTGCAAGAATCTTAGAGGGAAGGGCAGGGTACCTGCAGGGCTACCTCAGGCCCCAAGGGGATACTCTGGGGTGGCCCCTGTCCACAGGGATGTGGTGAGAGTGGGCTGTGCTCTTGGAAGCTGTTACCAATGGGCGGAGGTCAGCCCAGCCCCCAGGCTGCTCTATACTCCGATCTGGCAGAGGGAAAAGAGGCCATCAAATCAAACCCCTGTAACTGGTTCCTTGCTATCCCCACTCCCCGCAGCACACTGGGGAGCTCTGCTGGTGCGGCAGAGAATCCAGCCGGGCCTGTCACCGCTCAGATGGCTGGAAGGCTGGTCCTGTGGTCTGGGCACTGCTCTGAGACTCAAGACATCTGGGTTTGATTCCCTGACATGTGTGACCAGGGGCAAGCCATTGGCTGTCTCTGAGCCTCTGCACAGGTGGATAATAGCCCTGCCCTGCCTCACAGAGGTGGCAGGAGGATACATACATACAAGGTGCTCAGATACTCTGAGACTCTAAAATCAGGGCTATGTCAGGGTTCCACAGAGCAGCACCTCTAACATTGGTCTATAAAAGGATTCTTATCACAGCCTCCTGTGACAGCTGCTTCTGGGAAGTCCTGTGACTCCAGCACCTTGGTGTCTGTGGCAGCAATCTGAGGGCATTGGTGAGTTTCACACCTAGGCCCTGTAAGAGGGACATGGCGAAGCACTATGGTGACTGGGCCCAGGCTCACACAGGTTTCAGCAAAGGCTGCTTCCGCAAGAAAGGGGGAAACAGAGGGGAAGATGCTTTCAGGGACACTGGGAAACTAGGCTGGGTCCCGAGAGCTCCTTGGCTTCCCAAAATAATGTAAATTGGGTCAGCCTGTCTAACTGAGCTTGTAGTGATACTTGCTATAGATGAGTGTAGACGTGTGACGGGTGTTTGTTATTTTAAAACCATTTTCTCCAATACTTTGTGAGATTTGCTAATAAAACTACTACTACTTTTAAGGAGGCTGAGGGTGACTGTATTGCTCTGGTCACAAACACCTGAAGGGAATGGACTGAGGTGTCCAGTTGGACCTGCTTGGTATTAAGCATTTTATATAGATGGAGTGTTGTTCCCAGCTTGAAGAGTGGGAGAATTGTGAGATTCCCCCCAAGACAGGAAAGGACTTGGTTAATAGGGTAAAGAGACCTTATATCCTGGTTTTACTGTGACAATCCAAATTCTTCTTGGCCAGCCTCTGTCCTTGTTGAGTGACTATAAGAATTCAGAGGAGCAACTTGTTCAAGTTGGATCCAACATAACGATCCACTCAAGACAATGATTTATAGGGAGGCTGCAACTAAACTAGAGCTGGCCAGACTAGAAGCAGAAGCAAATGAAAAGAAACATCAGAGACTACTCGAATTAAAAAAACAGCAGATAATCCTACTCAAGAGGCTCAGGCAGACCCTGAAATACCACATAGTGCACCAGCGGAGAGTGGTTCACAGTCAACGGAAACAACCCCAGCACCAGAGGGACCAAGCCCAAGTCCACAGTCCAAGGAGGAATTGATGTCTCCAGCATCAAGGGAACAGTTGCAGGCCGAGCAGGAAGCAGATGACAGCCTTCAGAAAGCTTGGAGGGTGGCACGGAGCACCTCACCGCCTCTCAGCCCTTCTAACTGATCCTGGTTTGTTGTAGAACAAGGATTTTTATACAAGGAGACTCTTTCTGGTAGGCACCAGGAATACTGGCATCCTCAAAGACAGTTGGTAGTTCCCACTAAGTACCGGGTAAAGCTCTTGAGCTTAGCCCATGATCATCCCAGTGGCCATTCCGGGGTGAAGGGAACCAAAGACCAGTTGGGGAAGTCCTTCCACTGGGAGGGAATGGGCAAGGACATTGCTAATTATGTCCAGTCTTGTGAGGTGTGCCAACGAGTGGGAAAGCCCCAAGACCAGGTCAAAGCCCCTTTCCAGCTACTCCCCATAATTGAGGTCCCATTTCAGCGAGTATCTGTGGATGTTCTGGGTCCTTTCCCAAAGAAGACACCCAGAGCAAAGCAGTACATACTGACCTTCATGGATTTTGCTACCCGATCGCTGGGAAGCAGTAGCTCTAAGCAACACCAGGGCTAAAAGTGTGTGCCAGGCATTAGCAGACATTTTGCCAGGGTAGGTTGGCCCTCCGACATCCTTACAGATTCGGGAACTAATTTCCTGGCAGGGACCATAAAAAACCTGTGGGAAACTCATGGAGTGAATCACTTGGTTGCCACCCCTTACCACCATCAAACCAATGGCCTGGTGGAAAGTTTTAATGGAACTTTGGGGGCCATGATATGTAAATTTGTAATGAACACTCCAATGATTGGGACCTAGTGTTGCAGCAGTTGCTTTTTGCCTACAGGGCTGTACCACATCCCAGTTTAGGGTTTTCACCATTTGAACTTGTGTATGGTTAAGGGGCCATTACAGTTGGTGAAGCAGCAATAGGATAAACATTCCAGAGAACAGTCCTTCAAAGTAGGAGACCAAGTCATGGTCTTAAAGGCGCTCCAGGCCCATAAAATGGAAGCGTCATGGGAAGGACCATTCACGGTCCAGGAGCGCCTAGGAGCTGTTAACTATCTCATAGCATCCCTCACCTCCAACATAAAGCCTAAGGTATACCATGTTAATTCTCTTAAGCCCTTTTATTCCAGAGAATTAAACGTTTGCCAGTTTACAGCCCAGGAAACAGATGACGCGGAGTGGCCTGAAGGTGTCTACTACGAAGGAAAAAAGGATGGTGGCGTGGAAGAGGTGAACCTCTCCACGACCCTTGCACATCTGCAGTGACAGCAGATCAAGGAGCTGTGCACTAGCTTTGCGCCAATGTTCTCAGCCACCCCAGGACGGACCGAACGGGCATACCACTCCATTGACACTGGTAATGCTCACCCAATTAGAACCCCACCCTACCAGGAGTCACCTCATGCCCAAACTGCTATAAAACGGGAGATCCAGGACATGCTACAGATGGGTATAATCTGCCCCTCTAAGAGTGCATGGGCATCTCCAGTGGTTCTAGTTCCCAAACCATATGGGAAAATATGCTTTTGCATGGACTACCATAAGCTAAATGCTGTAGCTCGTCCCGACAACTATCCAATACCACACACAGATGCGCTATTGGAGAAATTGGGACATGCCCAATTCATCTGTACCTTAGACTTTACTAAGGGGTACTGGCAAGTACCACTAGATGAACTCGCCAAGGAAAGGTCAGCCTTCGTCACCCACGCAGGGGTGTATAAATGTAATGTGCTCCCTTTCGGGCTGCGAAATGCCCCCGCCACCTTCCAAAGACTTGTCGATGGTCTCCTAGCAGGATTGGGAGCATCTGCAGTTGCCTACCTCGATGATGTGGTCATTTTTTCTGATTCATGGGCAGAACACCTGGAGCACCTGGAAAAAGTCTTCAATCGCATGAGGCAGGCAGGACTAACTGTTAAGGCTAAAAAGTGTCAAATAGGCCTAAACAGAGTGACTTACCTTGGGCACCAGGTGGGTCAAGGGACTATCAACCCCCTACAGGCCAAAGTGGATGCTATCCAAAAGTGGACTGTCCCAAAGTCAAAGAAACAGGTCCAATCCTTCTTAGGCTTGGCCGGATATTATAGGTGATTTGTACCACACTACTGTCAAATTGCTGCCCCACTGACAGACCTAACCAAAAAGAAACAGCCAAATGCAGTTCAGTGGACTGATGAGTGTCAGAAGGCCTTTAACCAGCTTAAGGCGACACTCACGTCTGACCCTGTGCTAAGGGCCCCAGACTTTGATCAACCGTTCCTAGTAACCACAGATGCATCTGAGCGTGGTGTGGGAGCAGTGTTAATGCAGGAAGGACCAGATCAAGAATTCCATCCTGTCCTTTTCTCAGCAAGAAACTGTCTGAGAGGGAAAGCCACTGGTCAATCAGCGAAAGGGAATGCTACGCCATTGTGTACGCCCTGGAAAAGCTACGCCCATATGTTTTGGGATGGTGTTTCCAACTACAAACAGACCATGCTGCGCTACAGTGGCTTCATACTGCCAAGGGGAATAACAAAAAACTTCTTTGGTGGAGTTTAGCTCTCCAAGATTTTGATTTTGAAATACAACACATTTCAGGAGCTTCTAACAAAGTGGCTGATGCACTCTCCCATGAAATCAACTGGTTAAAAATTCTTCTTGGAATGTGGGACATATTGTTAGTTTTTATATAATCAGTAGTATGTCTAAAGATGCATGTGTCTTATTAACTCTGTTTTCTCCTAGAGCTCCAGGAAGAAATCATAGCCAGTGTGGAACCGGCTGTCCAACAGTATCTGTGATTTGGGGGGCATGTCATAACTATAAAGGGAGGGGTAACAGCCCTCCTGTGTACAATACTATAAATTCCCTCCTGGCCAGAGACACCAAAATCCTTTTACCTGTAAAGGGTTAAGAAGCTCAGGTAACCTGGCTGACACTTGACCCAAAGGACCAATAAGGGGACAAGATACTTTCAAATCTTGGTGTGGGGAAGGCTTTTGTTTGTGCTCTTTGTTTTGGGGGTTGTTCGCTCTTCGGACTAAGAGGGACCAGACATCAATCCATGCTCTCCAAATCTTCTGAACAAGTCTCTCATATTTCAAACTTGTAAGTAACAGCCAGGCAAGGTGTGTTAGTTTTATCTTTTTTTTCTCAACTTGTAAATGTTCCTTTTTCTAGAGTGTTTATCTCTGTTTGCTGTAGCTTTGAACTTAAGGCTAGCGGGGGTTCCTTTGGGCTCTTTGAATCTGATTACGCTGTAAAGTTATTTTCCATCCTGATTTTACAGAGATGATTTTTGCCTTTCTTTAATTAAAAGCCTTCTTTTTAAGAACCTTATTGATTTTTCATTGTTTTAAGATCCTAGAGGGTTGGATCTGGACTCCCTAGGAATTGGTAGGGGGAAAGGAGGGAGAATGGTTAATTTCTCCTTGTTTTAAGATCCAAGGGTTTTGAATGGTGTTCACCAGGGAATTGGTGGAGAAGTCTCTCAAGGCTACCCAGGGAAGGGTTATAGTACTTGGGAAGGAGATATTCTGGGGGGGGTGGTAGACAGAGTTTCCCAAATAATTCATAAATAATTTGGGTGGTGACAGCAAAAGCAGATCTAAGCTGGTAGTTAAGCTTAGCGGTTCTCATGCAGGTCCCCCACATCTGTACCCTAGAGTTCAGAGTGGGGAAAGAATCTTGACAGGGTAAAAACTTTACTGTGCACATTTTACCCACAAAAGTGAATAAGTTTCAAAGCAGATTCCTCCAGACACATCCAATCCTCAGACGGCACTGTGCATTTGACTCTATGGGGTGCTGTGTATTTTGACGAATTTCTGTTAAGTTTGCACAGCATGATACAACGTTGTTGCCATCTGTATGTGAATCTGTTTGCTACGGCGTGGTGTGCACATTACATTGTAAGCAGGGACCACTATTGCAGTTTTGTTTTGCTCTTATTACAGTGAATCGCAGAATCATTCGTGCAGCAGAAAGAAAAGCACAACTGATTCAAGTGAAGCCCTGCCCCCTGCATGTATCAGTATATGTATTCGTGTGTGCGGGGGGGCGTACACTCTTACAGACACAAAGAAGTGGGGGCACAATCAAAACGTTTGAGAATCACCCATCTAGTCTGACCTCCTCTTTATCACAGGCTGCAGAATTTCATCCATTTACCCCTGTATTGAACCCAATGACCTTGTTTGACTAACTCATAACCTGTGTTCATCTAAAGCGTATCTTCCAGGAAGGCATCCAGTCTTGGTCTGGAGATAGCAGGAGAATCCACTACCTCCCTTGGGAGTTTGTTCCAGCAGTTAGTCACCCTCGATGTTGAAAATGTGTGCCTCATGTCCAAATATAGTTTGTCTGGTTTCAGTTTCAAGCCATTGGCTCTTATTATACCTTTCCATGCAGTGTGGGGCAAACAAGCCAGCTGGTTTTAACATGGAGCTTGACAGGTGCATGAACCAGGCAATATGCCAGGGTCACCTGCCATAGCAGGGATCTGGGTTCATGTACCCATGAAGTCACTTCCAGGCCTATATCCCTATGGGTCACATTCACCCATTTTAGGAGAATCCACCACCTCCCTTCTCTATGCATTCGAAGAAGTGAGGTTTTTACTCACGAAAGCTTATGCCCAAATAAATCTGTTAGTCTTTAAGGTGCCACCAGACTCTTTGTTGTTTTTGTAGATACAGACTAACACGGCTACCCCCTGATACTTGACACCACCTCCCTTGGGAGTTTGTTCCGGCGGTTAGTCACCCTCGCTGTTAACAATGTGTGCTTCATGTCCAAATTTAGTTTGTCTGGTTTCAGTTTCAAGCCATTGGCTCTTATTATACCTTTCCATGCTTGATAAAAGATCCCGTTAGTAGCTGGTATTTTGTCCCTGTGAAGGTGCTTGTACACTGTTATCAAGTCTGCTCTTGGCCTTCCTTTTCATAAGCTAAATGGACTCAGCCCTTGACGTCTCCACTGTCAGGCATTTTCTCCAGCCCTTCAGTCATTTTTGTGGCTCTTTTCTGCACCCACTCCAATTTTTCAATCTAGGCACCGGGCCTGGATGCAGTATTCCAGCATTGGTCTCACCAATGTCATATACAGACGTGAGATCACCTCCCTAGTTCTAGTCACTACACGCCTGTTTATACAGCCAAGAGTATGTTGTAAACAAGAGAGGAGAAGAAAGACGTGGGTGTATTAGTCAGTCCCATGATGACTGTGAGTCACGGCTGTGAACAAGGCGCATGAGGTCCTAGAATGTGTTAGAGAAGATAGAGAATTATTAATATCACTATACTGGTGAGACCTCCTATGGCAAACTGTAAAATGCTGGTCACTCCCATGCTAGAAAGAATTCAGGCTGGAACAGGTGCAGAGAAGGGCTGCTAGGATGGTCAGGGCAATGGAGGGCCTGGCTTACGAGGAGACTGAAGGAGCTTGGCTGGTTTAGCCGAACACAAGGCAGACTGAGCACAGATCGGATTGCTCTATAAATACACCAGGGGAATAAAAACCAAGTGGGGAGAGGAGCTCCTGAAGCTAAAATACAGCATTGGCACAAGAACAAATGGGGACAAGCTGGCCAGGAGCAAACTGAGGCTGGAAAGGAGAAGGAGGTTTCTGACCATCCGAGCAGGGAGGTTCCGGAACAGCCGCCCAACAGCAGCCGTGTGGGGCAAACAAGCCAGCTGGTTTTAACATGGAGCTTGACAGGTGCATGAACCAGGCAATATGCCAGGGTCACCTGCAATAGCAGGGAACTGGGATCATGGATGGACTTCCAGACCTATATCCCTATGGGTCACATTCACCCATTTTCACAGAATCATAGAATCATAGGACTGGAAGGGACCTCGAGAGGTCATCTAGTCCAGTCCGCTGCACTCATGGCAGGACCAAGCAGCATCTGGACCATCCCTGACAGGTGTTTGTCTAACCTGCTCTTAAAAAGCTCCAAGGATGGAGATTCCATAACCTCCCTAAGCAATTTATTCCAGTGGTTGACCACCCCGACAGTTAGGAAGTTTTTCCTAATGTCCAACCTAAACCTCCCTTGCTGCAATTTAAGCCCATTGCTTCTTGTCCTATCATCACAGGTTGAGGAGAACAATTTTTCACCCTCCTCCTTGTAAAACCTTTTAGGTCCTTCCAAACTGTTATGTCCCCTCTCAGTCTTCTCCTTTCCAGACTAAACAAACCCACTTCTTTCAATCTTCCCTCATAGGTTTTCTAGACCTTTAATAATTTTTGTTGCTCTTCTATGGACTTTCTCCAATTTGTCCACATCTTTCCTGAAATGTGGCGCCCAGAACTGGACACAATACTCCAGTTGAGGCCTAATCAGCATGGAGTAGAGAGATTTCAGCTCTGTATGCCTCATACTGGTGATTTGGGGCACTGGGTGGAGAACCTGAACTCTTCCTTGGTGATGAGACCTGTCATTAGCACAGCCCCCTTTGGCAGCAAGAGGGGGAATCAGGACGTGATTTCAGATAGTGAAGGATCTGGAGAGTGTTGCCTGGCTGAGCAGAGCCCTGCTGGGCTGCCCCTCAGTCTAATCCTGATCCCCACCGGCTCCATGAGCACTGAGAGCCTCTCTAGTGCTGGTGATAGACCTCACACCCTGCGTCCAAATTTCCATCATCACCAAGTTTGGGGGTAGCTGGATGTGGGGGAGGGGATTGTTTGGGTCCAAGAGAGAGCTAGGAGCAGGCATTCGAAGCTGAGCTTTCATCATGCCACTTTCTATTAAAAATGGGGATGGCCCTTGCTTAACTACATGTCTAATGCCTAAACATGAGGAGAGACCCTGTGCCTGAGGTACCCAGTGAGTGTGTGAGCCCATCACTGTTATGTCTGGCTGTCTGTGGTATAACCCTGTTCCTTACAACAGGGGGCTCGGTATCCCAGTGCAGAGGGAAACAGTGTCGCTGTCACTGATGGACTGTGTGACCAGACATGTCCACTAACCAATGCTCAGTGCCTTCGTTTGTGGGTGCTCTGCTTGAGAGACGGCCAGCAGCACCAGCTCCTGGGATTTTATTGGGAGTCTCACACTAGTTCCTGTCTTTCTGAAAGCCCCAACTTCTGGGATCAAGACACTGTGTGGGAACTTCAGCTTTCCACACCTGAGCCATTCTTTTTAGGTGACAAATCTGAGGAACTGTCTCACACTGAGGTGTGAGTAGAGGAGGTTTTGGAAAAAAATCGGATCAATTAAACAGTAATAAGTCACCAGGACCAGGTGGAAGAGTTCTGATAGAACTCAGCTATCAAATGATCAAATCAGATTAGTAACTGTGGGATGTAACCTATGGCTGAAAACAGCCTCTGTATCAGATGACAGGTTTCAGAGTAGCAGCCGTGTTAGTCTGTATCCGCAAAAAGAACAGGAGTACATGTGGCACCTTAGAGACTAACAAATTTATTAGAGCATAAGCTTTCGTGGACTACAGCCCACTTCTTCGGATGCATATAGAGTGGAATAAATATTGAGGAGATATATACACACACATATACAGAGAGCATAAACAGGTGGGAGTTGTCTTACCAACTCTGAGAGGCCAATTAAGTAAGAGAAAAAAAACTTTTGAAGTGATAATCAAGCTAGCCCAGTACAGACAGTTTGATAAGAAGTGTGAGAATACTTACAAGGGGAGATAGATTCAATGTTTGTAATGGCTCAGCTATTCCCAGTCCTTTTTCAGTCCTGAGTTGATTGTGTCTAGTTTGCATATCAATTCCAGCTCAGCAGTCTCTCATTGGAGTCTGTTTTTGAAGTTTTTCTGTTGTAATATAGCCACCCGCAGGTCTGTCACTGAATGACCAGACAGGTTAAAGTGTTCTCCCACTGGTTTTTGAGTATTATGATTCCTGATGTCAGATTTGTGTCCATTAATTCTTTTGCGTAGAGACTGTCCGGTTTGGCCAATGTACATGGCAGAGGGGCATTGCTGGCACATGATGGCATATATCACATTGGTAGATGTGCAGGTGAACGAGCCCCTGATGGTATGGCTGATGTGATTAGGTCCTATGATGATGTCACTTGAATAGACATGTGGACAGAGTTGGCATCGGGCTTTGTTACAAGGATAGGTTCCTGGGTCAGTGGTTTTGTTCAGTGAAGGGGTAAATAACACTTCCTTATAAACTTCCTCCACATTATTCATGATTTTATACACCTCTATCATATCCCCCGAGTCGTCTCTCTTCCAAGCTGAAAAATCCCAATCTTTGTAATCTCTCTTCACATGGAAGCGGATCCATACCCCTAAATATTTTTGTTGTCCTTCTCTGTAGTTCTTCAAATAGAAACGTATCTTTTATGTGATGGGGCGACAAGAACTGCCATCAGTATTCAAGATGTGGGCTGCAGCACATTGAGTGGATGTTTTCAGAGAACTATCCACAATGACTCCAAGATCTCTCGCTTGAGTGGTAACAGCTAATTTAATTCCCATCATTTTGTATGTATAGTTGGGTTTATATTTCGCAATGTGCCTTATTTGCACTTCTCAGCACTGAATTTCAACTGCCATTTTGTTGCCCAGTTAACCCATTTCATGAGTTCTTTTTGTAATTCTTCATAATCTGCTTTGTATTTATTTATATCAAGTAGTTTTGTATCATCTGTATATTTGGCATCTCACTGTTTACCCCTTTTTCCAGAGCATTTATGAATATGTTGAATAGGATTGGTTCCAGTACAGTCCCCTGGGGGACACCACAATTTACCCCTCTCCTTTCTGAAAACTGACCATTTATTGCTACCCTTTCTTTCCTATCTATTATCCAGTTACTGATTTAGGAGAGGACCTTGCTTCTTACCCCATGACTGCTCACTTTTCTGAAGAGCCTTTCATAAGGGACCTTGTCAAAAGGTTTCTGAAAGTCCAAGTACACCATATGCCCTTGATCACCCCCAGAGGTGAAAATGGGCCGGTACACGCCGGTACGGCGTACTGGTAAGAAGTGGCCGCCGGTACGGGACTCTACACAGCCGACATTAAAGCGCTGCCACACAACACTGCCACAGCAGCGCTTTTAAGACCCGACTCACAGGGTTGCTGATGGGGTGGGGGGCAGCTTCCCCAGGGCCCAGCGATTTAAAAGGACCTGGGGCTCCCAGTCCCTGCTGCTTCAGTAACCCCAGGCCCTTTAAATCTCCGCCAGAGCCCCGGGCAGCACAGGCCAGGCAGCACTGATAGGCTGGCTGGGGGAGGCTAACCCCAGCCCCGCCCCTTCTGCCCGAGGTCCCGCCCCTGATCACCATATGACACATGTTGGTTGACCCCATTAAAGAATTCTAAGAGACGGGTGAGGCACGATTTCCCTTTGAAAAGCTGTGTTGATTCTTCCCCAACAGAGTTCAACTATGAGTCTCATCATTCTAATCTCTACTATTCTTTCAACCAATTTCACTGGTACTGGCCTGGATTCCCTCTGAAGCCTTTTTTAAACATCAGCATCACATTAGCTGTGTGCCAGTCATCTGATACAGAGGCTGTTTCCAGCCATAGGTTACATCCCACAGTTAGTAGTCTGATTTGATCATTTGATATCTGAGTTCTATCAGAACTCTTCCATCTGGTCCTGGTGACTTATTACTGTCACTCAGCAAGGATAGATGCTGGCCAAGAAGAATCTGGATTGTCACAGTAAAACCAGGATATATGGTCTCTTTACCCTCTAAACCAGGTCCTTTCCTGTCTTGGGGGGAATCTCACAATTGTCCCACTCTTCGAGCTGGGAACAACACCCCATTTATATAAAATGCTTATCACCAAGCAGGTCCAACTGGACACCTCAGTCCATTCCCTTTGGGTGTTTGTAACCAGAGCTATACAGTCACCCCCAGCCACCTTAAAAGAAGTAGTTTTATTGGAAATCTCACAAAGCATTCGAGAAAATGGTTTTAAAATACCATGTAGCTGTCAAATCTCTATAGCTCAGTGGTTTGAGCATTGGCCTTCTAAATCCAGGGTTATGAGTTCAGTCCTTAAGAGAATCACTTAGGAATCTGGGCCAAAATCAGTACTTGGTTCTGTTAGTGAAGGCAGTGGACAGAACTTGATGGCTTTTCAAAGTCCCGGCCAGTTCTAGGAGATAGGATATCTCCATTAATTTATTTATCACTATAAGCTAAGTTAGACAGGCTTTGCTCTTGAGATAGAGAAAGAGAACTGGCCCCACTTACATTCTTTTGGGAAGCCAACGAGCTCTTGGGACCCAGCCTAGTTTCCCTGTGTCTCTGAGAGCATCTTCCCATGTGTTTGCTCCTTTCCTGTGGAAGCAGCCTTTGCTGAAACCTGTGTGAGCCTGGGCCCAGTCACCATAGTGCTCAGCCGTGTCCATGTTTCAGGGCCTAGGTGTGAAGCTCACCTTTGCCCTCAGATTGCTGCCACAGACACCAAGGTGCTGGAGTCACGGGGCTTCCCAGAAACCAGCTGTCACAGGAGGTTGTGATAAGAAGCCTTTTATAGACCAATGTCAGAGGTGTTGCTCTGTGGAACACTGACATAGCCTTGATCTTAGGGTCTCAGAGTATCTGAGAACCATGAATGTATTTATCCTCCTGCCACCACTGTGAGGCAGGGCAGGGTTATTATCCACCTGTGAAGAGGCTCAGAGATAGCCAACAGCTTGCCCATGGTCACATCAAACCCAGCTGTCTTGAGTCTCAAGCAGTGCCCAGACCACAGGACCAGTCTTCCAGCCACCTGAGTGGTGACAGGCCTGACTGGATTCTCTGGTGTGCCAGCAGAGCTCCCTCCCTGTGCTGCAGAGAGTGGGGATGGCAAGGACCCAGTTACAGGGGTTCGATTCACTGGCCTGTTTTCCCCCTGCCTGAGCAGAGTTCAGAGCAGCTTGAGGGCTGGGCTGACCTCCGCCCATTAGTAGACTAACACTCATCCTGGGATACATGAAAAAGGAGCCCCCTCTTTAGGGTCGCATTAATTCAGACTTCTCCAAAACAAAAGGTCTCCTAACCCCCAGCCCCATCCTCCTCCTTACCTCAGGAGCCCCCCACCACCCTGTTAGCTGGGGCCAGCATTGGTTCAAACTTCCCACATCCCTATTCCTCTTTTTCCCCTGAAGCCCTGCCCCCTACCCCATCTCTTCCCACTAAGCCCTGCCCCCTGCTCCTCCACTTCCCCCGATGCTCCACCTCCCAGCCAGGCCAGAGTCGGGCCATGGTAAGAGCTGCCCCAGGAGCACAGGTTGCTGTGGGGAACCCTGGACTCTCCACTTTCCCTGGGTTGTACATCCTGGGGGAGGGGCCTAAAATGTGGAGGGTCTGGGGCTCCTCACAGTGGCTCTGGCTCTCTGGCAGCTCGTACCACAGCCTGGCTCTGGCTTCCAGCCTGGAGATAGGGCAGAGGGAGGGGCCTCAGGGGAAGAGGATCCAGGATGGAATAGGTGCCTGTGTTTTTTGTTTCCTG
>NC_048298.1:338530671-338574750 GCF_013100865.1 Trachemys scripta elegans
GGGGGCGGGGCTTCAGGGGAAAAGAAGGAATAGGGATGTGGGAAGTTTTAACAAATATTGGCACCAGCTAGCAGGGTGGTCTGGGGCTCCTGAGTAAAGGAGGAGGATTGGACTGTAGGGTAGGAGACCTTGAGTTTTGGAGAAGACTGAATGAATGTGACTCCACAGAGGGAGCTCCTTTTTTAAGTATCCCAGGCTGAGAGTAAGTCATTGCAAGGACCTTAGAGGGAAGGGCAGGGTACCTGCAGGGCTACCTCAGGCCCCAAGGGGATACTCTGGGGTGGCCCCTGTCCAGAGGGACTTCGCTGCACTGTGCCATGCTCTTGGAAGCCGTCACTAATGGGTGGAGGTCAGCCCAGCCCCCAGGCTGCTCTAAACTCTGTTCAGGCAGGGGGAGAACAGGCCAGCGAATCAAACCCCTGGAACTGGCTCCTTACCATCCCCACTCTCTGCACCACAGGGGGGTGCTCTGCTGGCACAGCAGAGAATCCAGCCGGGCCTGTCACCGCTCAGAAGGCTGGAAGGCTGGTTCTGTGGTCTGGGCACGGCTCTGTGACTCAAGACAGCTGGGTTTGATGTGACCATGGGTAAGCCATTGACTGTCTCTGAGCCTCTGCACAGGTGGATAATAGCCCTGCCCTGCCTCACAGCTGTGGCGGGAGGATAAATACATTCACAGTGCTCAGATACTCTGAGTCTAAAAGAGCATGGTTATGTCATGGTTCCACAGAGCAACACCTCTAACATTTCTCTATAAAAGTCCCCTTACCACAGCCTCCTGTGACAGCTGGCTTCTGGGAAGCCCTGAGACTCCAGCACCTTGGTGTCTGTGGGAGATGTGCGGGTGCATGGGGGTGATAGTGAGGGATAGTATTGGATTTCTGAGGGGATCGTTGGAGTATCAGAGAGAGGCCGAGCGTTTCAGCACAGGCACCAAAATGGTGTTTGCAGCCATTGATTGGGTCTAACTAACAAGAAAGGTAGCAATGGTCACAGGGGCATCATCTTAGATGTCTGGCTGGGAGAATGCAGTCTCAGGGAAAAGGTCAGCTTCATAGAGTCATAGAATATCAGGGTTGGAAGGGACCTCAGGAGGTCATCTAGTCCAACCCCCTGCTCAAAGCACGACCAATCCCCAACTAAATCAAGTTGGCTCTTTACCATGGACACTGTTGAGCACTATGGTGACTGGGTCCAGTCTCACACGGGTTTTAGCAATGGCTGCTTCCACAAGAAAGGAGCAAACACATGGGAAGATGCTCTCAGAGACACCGGGAAACTAGGCTGGGTCCCAAGAGCTCATTGGTTTCCCAAGACAATGTAAGTTGGGCCAGTTCTGTTTCTCTGTCTCCAGAGCAAAGCCTGTCTAACTTAGCTTGTAGTGAGACGTGAGATAGATAAGTGTAGACATGTGACTGCTGCCTGCTATTTTATAACCATTTTCTCCAATGCTTTGCGCTGTTTGCTAATAAACCTACTAGTTTTAAGGAGGCTGGGGGTGACTCTATAGCTCTGGTCACAAGCACCCGAACGGAAAAGACTGAGGTGTCCAGTCAGATCTGCTTGGTGATAAGCATTTAGCATAGATGGGGTGTTGTTCCCAGCTCGAAGAGTGGGGCAATTGTGAGACTCCCCCCAAGACAGGAAAGGACCTGGTTTAGAGGGTAAAGAGATGATATATCCTGGTTTTATTGTGGCAGTTCCGATTCTTCTTGGCCAGTGTCCATCCTTGTTGAGTGCCTGTCAGCATTCAGAGGAGGAACTTGTTCAAGTTGCAACCAAGACAATGATCCACTCAAGACAATGATTCATAGAGCCATAGAAGCCAGAAAGAGCCATTAGATCATCTAGTCCAGAGGTTCTCAAAATGGGGGCAAGCCTGCTTGGGGGTGCAGAATGTATTTGGGCGGGCGGGAAAGCATGAGACGCTTTAGGGGAAAAAGCCTTCCTGTTCATATTTGAAGCACAGCAATGAAGAATTACCCATGCAGATCATTCCAGACAGATCCGGTCCTCAGACAGCGCTTTGCGTTTTGACGGATTTCGGGTAAGCTTACATAGCATTATACAAAGTCCTTGACATCTATACATGAATCCATTAGCTACGGCACGGTATGTACATTTCATTGTAAGTAGAGACCACAATCACAGTTTTGCTTTTGCTCTAATTACAGTGGATCTTTGGCTTATTTGTGCAACAACAAATAAAAAACTCAAGAGAAAAACAAAGAAGCTGAAAGTGATTCAAGTGAAGCCACGCCAACATATCTATCAGTAAGCCCCACCCAGTTACCTGGGAAATTAAAGCCCACCCATGGGCACCTTCCCACTCGCAATCCCAGAGACTGAGTGTAGAAAATAAACTTTTAGGGAAAGGAGAGAAGTCACCAGACAATAATTAGGGAAGTGCCTTAAGCAGGATTCATAATCCTAAAACCGTGAGCAGGACACTCACCTCAGAGTGCGTGGGGCAGAGCCTTCTGCCTCATGTTCTTGAGTTCTACAACCAAAAGTTCCTTTACTGTGCCCCTCTCTGCTCCCCCACCTCACCCCACTCACTATGGTTGTCCTTGGTCAGTGAGGGCCTACTGACTGACAGCCTACTGTCAGTTCCCTTCTGCTGCCACTTGCCTCTCTGCTGTGACCTCTGCAGGGCAGTCTCTTAGTGACTGCTGCCTCAAAGATTATTTTCAGCTTGTAAAAGGCCAGGCAGAAACGCTGCCCCACCACAAGTGATTTCAGCTCTCATGTGAGAACTTAAAAGAACAAAAGGCTCCAAATGGAGCCTATAGCTCTATCTTTGAACAGTGGGCAGGACCAAGTTACATCAGACTGGGGTCCCTTAGGTTAAACCTGTCTCCAGCCCTCTCACTTTCACAGGGGTCTGTCATTCCAGCCTGTAGCTTAGTGAGTTTCTTTTACCTCAGAGGACCCCCTCAGGGGGGAGGGATAGCTCAGTGGTTTGAGCATTGGCCTGCTAAACCCAGGGTCATCAATTCAGTCCTTGAGGGGGGCCACTCAGGGATCTGGGGAAAAATCAGTACTTGGTCCTGCTAGTGAAGGCAGGGGGCTGAACTCCATGACCTTTCAAGGTCCCTTCCAGTTCTAGGAGATAGGATATCTCCATTTAAAAAAAAAATTGGGACATGTTAAGCAGAGATCTGCTCCCCTCTATTCATACAATAAAGACAACAACAATAATAACAACATTTCACTACCCCTGCATTCATTACTACAGTGATTTGTAACCCAACACCAGCCAAAGTTGATCAATTTGAGCAAAACCGCTCTATTCACTGGATATCTAGGCAGAGTAGGTGTGTCTATGTAAATATAGTTTGCTCCTGAAGTCTCTCCCTCTCCCAGCTAGCTGTCAGGGGAGAACTTACAGAGGCTTATAAACCGGGTGATATGCTGGGCTCTCCTATGATAGCAGGGAACTAGAATCCTGGACCCAGGAGGTCCCTTCCAGGCCTATGTCCCTATGGGTCACATTAGCCCATTTTGAGTCACACCAGGAGCTCATGTGGAGTTGCTTGTTCCCTGTGACCCTGCTCCTTGCCCTGGCCGATGGATTTGTCCCTGAATAGATCCAGGAGAAAGCATGACTCAGCGTTATTGTCTGGGAAAGGAATTGTTCTTGGGTTCCTGTGTAGTGATGTCACAGGAGTTTAATTCCCTGAGTTTCTGCTAATCTCAGCATGCTGAGCCGCCAGCTACCCCCACTTCAGTCACTAGCCCGAGAGGGAAAGGACGGTTCAGGGAGCTGGGTTGGAAAACAGAGAGCTTCCCCCCCCCCCATGAAAATTTTTGACACAAACTAAAATGTTTCCTTTTTCTCCATTTTCTGGGGTGAGTTTTCATAGAATCATAGAATCATAGAATATCAGAGTTGGAAGGGACCTCAAGAGGTCATCTAGTCCAACCCCCTGCTCAAAGCAGGACCAATTCCCAGCTAAATCATCCCAGCCAGGGCTTTGTCAAGCCGGGCCTTAAAAACCTCCAAGGAAGGAGACTCCACCACCTCCCTAGGTAACACATTCCAGTGTTTCACCACCCTCCTAGTGAAATAGTTTTTCCTGATATCCAACCTGGACCTCCCCCACTGCAACTTGAGACCATTGCTCCTTGTTCTGTCATCTGCCACCACTGAGAACAGCCGAGCTCCATCCTCTTTGGAACCCCCCTTCAGGTAGTTGAAGGCTGCTATCAAATCCCCCCTCATTCTTCTCTTCTGGAGACTAAACAATCCCAGTTCTCTCAGCCTCTCCTCATAAGTCATGTGCTCCAGACCCCTAATCATTTTTGTTGCCCTCCGCTGGACTCTTTCCAATTTTTCCACATCCTTCTTGTAGTGTGGGGCCCAAAACTGGACACAGTATTCCAGATGAGGCCTCACCAATGTCGAATAAAGGGGAACGATCACGTTCCTCGATCTGCTGGCAATGCCCCTACTTATACAGCCCAAAATGCCGTTAGCCTTCTTGGCAACAAGAGCACACTGTTGACTCATATCCAGCTTCTCATCCACTGTGACCCCTAGGTCCTTTTCAGCAGAACTGCTACCTAGCCATTCGGTCCCTAGTCTGTAGCAGTGCATGGGATTCTTCCGTCCTAAGTGCAGGACTCTGCACTTGTCCTTGTTGAACCTCATCAGGTTTTTTTCTGCCCAATCCTCTAATTTGTCTAGGTCCCTCTGTATCCGATCCCTACCCTCTAGTGTATCTACCACGCCTCCTAGTTTAGTGTCATCTGCAAACTTGCTGAGAGTGCAGTCCACACCATCCTCCAGATCATTAATAAAGATATTAAACAAAACCGGCCCCAGGACCGACCCTTGGGGCACTCCACTTGAAACCGGCTGCCAACTTGACATGGAGCCATTGATCACTACCCGTTGAGCCCGACGATCTAGCCAGCTTTCTATCCACCTTACAGTCCATTCATCCAGCCCATACTTCTTTAACTTGGTGGCAAGAATACTGTGGGAGACCGTATCAAAAGCTTTGCTAAAGTCAAGAAATAACACATCCACTGCTTTCCCCTCATCCACAGAGCCAGTTATCTCATCATAGAAGGCAATTAGGTTAGTCAGGCACGACTTCCCCTTCGTGAATCCATGCTGACTGTTCCTGATCACTTTCCTCTCCTCTAAATGTTTCATAATTGATTCCTTGAGGACCTGCTCCATGATTTTTCCAGGGACTGAGGTGAGGCTGACTGGCCTGTAGTTCCCCGGATCCTCCTTCTTCCCTTTTTTAAAGATGGGCACTACATTAGCCTTTTTCCAGTCATCTGGGACCTCCCCCGATCGCCATGAGTTTTCAAAAATAATGGCTAATGGCTCTGCAATCTCACCCGCCAACTCCTTTAGCACCCTCGGATGCAGCGCATCCGGCCCCATGGACTTGTGCACGTCCAGTTTTTCTAAATAGTCCTGAACCACTTCTTTCTCCACAGAGGGTTGGTCACCTTCTCCCCATGCTGTACTGCCCAGTGCAGCAATCTGGGAGCTGACCTTGTGCGTGAAGACAGAGGCAAAAAAATCATTGAGTACATTAGCTTTTTCCACATCCTCGGTCACTAGGTTGCCTCCCTCATTCAGTAAGGGGCCCACACTTTCCTTGATTTTCTTCTTGTTGCTAACATACCTGAAGAAACCCTTCTTGTTACTCTTAACATCTCTTGCTAACTGCAACTCCAAGTGTGATTTGGCCTTCCTGATTTCACTCCTGCACGCCTGAGCAATATTTTTATACTCCTCCCTGGTCATTTGTCCAATCTTCCACTTCTTATAAGCCTCTTTTTTGCATTTAAGATCAGCAAGAAAATGGATCTTTTTCTCTGAAAGCTCAGCTGCCATGATGCTGCCCAGCTGCAGCTGCCTGGATCCCCAAGAGAAACTGGAGCCTTTTCACCTGTCGCTTCCTCGTAACATAAATGAAGGTTGCACTGACGGAGTCTATGGCTGCACAGTGGGTATGGAAAGGTCGAAACCTCCTGCCCAGTCTATGGCTGCGGTATTGTGCCCATCAGCTACTTTAACCAGCCTTCCCATCTCTGTGCAGCCCCCTCCACTCTGTACAATGCTAGCAGGGAGCTGGGGAGGGTCCTAGAGCGGTTGTGGAAGCACAGAGATTGGGGGTGGGGGGCCTAGCTACCAGGGGATCACTGAGATCTGTGCCTAACTTTGGGGATTCCTGGATCCTATGGCCCACTGTTTATTCCTCAGGGAGAAGGGAAAGGGCCTCCCTTATTGGAACGATGCGAGGGAAATTTCCCTGTAGGGAGCCTTGAGGAATCCCCCTTTCCTGGCCCACACTGAGGGTTTGTAATGCCGGAAAAGGGGATGCCGGGGAGAAATCTGGTCCTGTGTTGTTATTAATTATTATTATTATTATTATTAATTTACTTATTTATTAATTTTATTATGGAAAGCTCACAGCTGTGACAGCATCATCGTTACAGCTCGGCCGCCCCCGAGGTAGCCCTGTGACTAATCAGAACAATAGAAACAATGATGACAAGCCCATATTCCAGGAGTAGATCCTGCAGCAGGGTTGGTGCTTCATTCCAGTTATGTAGCATCACCGCACATCCCCTGTGATTTGGCCTCCTGCAGTTTGCCATTGGCTGTTACGGGGTTAAAGCTGGTGCACACGAAGCCAAGAAGCTGAGGTTCCCTGATGGCCAAGTGGCCCCCAAGGGAATGTGCAGGCATGCTTCATAAAGACAGCTGCCTCCCTATCTGAACAGATACTGCCTGCTGCCCATGCTACCTCTCCGATGACTCCTTGTCCTTTAAGGTGAAGACCTCTGATCTCAGCGGCTCCCCTTCTAGCAGGATTTGGGTACGTTGGCAGGTTTCACTATATTTAAAATGCAAAGTGAAGGGTAAAGGCTGCAAGCTGTTTTCATTTGCAGATGTTCTGTGCAGCGGCAGTGAACTCAGCTGGGGTGTTGGGATGACTCAGTGTCAGGGCTGGAGTGCAGGCAGAACTAGGTAGCTTGGGAAACCCTCCCCTACAGCTGCCCATGGTCCTCGGTGGGCTGTTCAAGCAACAGAGAAGTCTTACATTGAAAGTGATCTCAAAGTGTTAAAACCCCGATGCCCCTAGTCAGGGTTTTTCAAGGGATCCCATTTCTAGAGGTGCCATGTGCTCTGGGCCTGATCCTGCCAGGGGCTGAGTGAGATGAGACCCCACAGAATACACTGGTCTACAATTTTTGAGAAGTCGTCTGCTTCAGAGATAAAATGTGCTATTTATTATGTATTTTGATGTGCTGAATTCAAATATGAATTAAACAACTGATTGGCTCTTGTTTCTAAGATATTTAAGTTTTTACATTTTATGTCTATGTATATTGTGTAGATAGTAGAGTTTTAATCATAAATTGTAAACCTAGGTCTTTTCATGTGTTTATGGTTGCTTTACATGATAATATTTCACTTGTCCTGTTTATGTAACACTTTAAAAATCAGCAAAAGGGTTATATAAATAAAATTTATTATGAAACAAAAGGCAAAAAACTATTATGTACATTGTTTAGTTCTATTCAGTGTCTACTCGGTGCTTCTTGGCTTGTCTCTTGTATTCATTAAATGGAGCATCTCTTGTCACTGTCCAGCAATAGTGTGCAAGCATTGATGGGCTCCAGTTGCCCTGATAGCATTTCTCCATTGTTGCAATGTCCTGGTGAAATTGCTTGCCGTGCTCGTCGCTCACTGCTCCAAAGTTTGGTGGAAAAAAATCTAGATGAGAGTGCAAAAAATGTATCTTTAGTGACATTTTGCAACCAAGGCTTTTGTATGCCTTGAGGAGGTTTTCCACCAACAACCTGTAGTTGTCTGCCTTGTTGTTTCCAAGAACATTTATTGTCACTAACTGGAAGGCTTTCCATGCCGTCTTTTCCTTGCCACACAGTGCATGGTCAAATGCATCATCTCGAAGAAGTTCACGAATCTGAGAACCAACAAAGACACCTTCCTTTATCTTAGCTTCACTTAACCTTGGAAATTTTCCACTGAGGTACTTGAAAGCTGCTTGTATTTTATCAATGGCCTTGACAAAGTTCTTCATCAGACCCAGCTTGATGTGTAAGGGTGGTAACAAAATCTTCCTTGATTCAACAAGTGGTGGATGCTGAACACTTTTCCTCCCAGGCTCCAATGACTGTCGGAGTGGCCAGTCTTTCTTGATGTAGTGGGAATCTCTTGCACGACTATCCCATTTGCAGAGAAAACAGCAGTACTTTGTGTATCCAGTCTGCAGACCAAGCAAGAGAGCAACAACCTTCAAATCGCCACAAAGCTGCCACTGATGTTGGTCATAGTTTATGCACCTCAAAAGTTGTTTCATGTTGTCATAGGTTTCCTTCATATGGACTGCATGACCAACTGGAATTGATGGCAAAACATTGCCATTATGCAGTTGTGACGTTATTGACATAAACTGGGACCATATAGATCATTGTTGCAACCAAGGTCCTGTGGTGGCACCCAAATCTTATATAAAGGGAGTCAAATGGGTTGTCTAAGACAAGGTTATGGTTTACTGGTTATGATTAGGCTGTCTATATGTGTGTATCAGTTTTGTAGTTGAAGTTATGAATATTGGCTCCATACTCTCTGTATGGCAAACTTATGCTATGCTTCTGGGTGACATCCCAGACAAGCTGAGATTAACTCTGCCTAGCCTGCTTGATGGCCCATTAAGGACCATCAGCTATACAATGGACTTATTGAGAGAAGGCAAATATGCCTTGAGACTCAGCAAAGTATGCAGGGACTGGCCCATGTGACTCCAGACTCCATTTTGCTGTAATTTTCCACAGTAAGAACAAAGAGGTGTTCTTACACCTGGAAAAGACTATATAAGTCTGATGCCTCATCTCCATCTTGTCTTCAATCCTGCTTCTGACCTCCGGAGTAACTTTGCTACAAACTGAAGCTCTGAACAAAGGACTGAGGACCCATCCCAGCGGGGGATGTATTCCAGAGACTTGATTTGAACCTGCAGTTTATTCCATCACTGCTACAAGCCTGAACCAAGAACTTTGCCATTACTGTATGTAATTGATTCCATTTAACCAATTCTAACTCTCATCTCTATCTTTTTCCTTTTATGAATAAACCTTTAGATTTTAGATTCTAAAGGATTGGCAACAGCGTGATTTGTGGGTAAGATCTGATTTGTATATTGACCTGGGTCTGGGGCTTGGTCCTTTGGGATCAGGAGAACCTTTTTCTTTTACTGGGGTATTGGTTTTCATAACCATTTGTCCCCATAACAAGTGGTACTGGTGGTGATACTGGGAAACTGGAGTGTCTAAGGAAATGGCTTGTGAGACTTGCGGTTAGCCAGTGGGGTGAGACCGAAGTCCTCTTGGTCTGGCTGGTTTGGTTTGCCTTAGAGGTGGAAAAACCCCAGCCTTGGGCTGTAACTGCCCTGTTTGAGCAATTTGTCCTGCATTGGCACTCTCAGTTGGGTTCCGCCAGATCCACATTGTCACAGCAGAAAACAGCTTTAAGACTCGTCTTCGATGAATCAATGAACAGTCTCCACTCATCTGGATCGTGAACGATGTTGAGGGCTGCCATCACACCATCGATGTTGTTGCAGGCTACAAGATCACCTTCCATGAAGAAGAATGGGACAAGATCCTTTTGACGGTCACGGAACATGGAAACCCTAACATCACCTGCCAGGAGATTCCACTGCTGTAGTCTGGAGCCCAACAGCTCTGCCTTACTCTGGGGTAGTTCCAAATCCCTGACAAGGTCATTCAGTTCACCTTGTGTTATGAGGTGTGGTTCAGAGGAGGAGGATGGGAGAAAATGTGGGTCCTGTGACATTGATGGTTCAGGACCAGAAGTTTCATCCTCTTCCTCTTCCTCGTCTGACTCAAGTGAGAATGATTCTGGTGCATCAGGAACCGGCAGTCCTTCTCCGTGGGGTACTGGGTGTATAGCTGATGGAATGTTTGGATAATGCACAGTCCACTTTTTCTTCTTTGACACACCTTTCCCAACTGGAGGCACCATGAAGAAGTAACAATTGCTGGTATGATCTTTTGGCTCTATCCAAATCATTGGCACTGCAAAAGGCATAGATTTCCTTTTCCTGTTCAACCACTGGCGAAAATTTGTTGCACAAGTGTTGCAGCATATGTGGGGGCCCACCTCTTGTCCTGATCTCCAATTTTGCAGCCAAAATAAAGGTGATAGGCTTTCTTAACTATAGTGGTTATACTGCGCTTTTGTGATGCAAAAGTCACTTCACCACAAACATAGCAGAAGTTATCTGCACTGTATCAGAGGGGTAGCCGTGTTAGTCTGAATCTGTAAAAAGCAACAGAGGGTCCTGTGGCACCTTTAAGATGCATCTGAAGAAGTGAGGTTCTTACCAATGAAAGCTTATGCTCCCAATACTTCTGTTAGTCTTAAAGGTGCCACAGGACCCTCTGTTGCTTGTTATCTGCACTGTTCACACAAGTACGAGGCATCTCTGCTCACTTTGGCTAAACAGAAAGGTGTCCCTTTGCAAAATCAAACACTGTCAAATAAGAGAGCATGACACTGTATGATTTCTAGAGCTGATATAGGGCAATTTGTTCAGCAGAGTGATGTAAGCTTCGTTAAGATTGCATCATCTATGAGTTCTAGGAATAACATGATGCAATTCATATCATGTATGACGCAATACCAGCTTCAGATTGCATCATTCATTGTTTTGCCTAAAAAGCAAGTACTGTCCAAACCCAGTCATAGATTTATTCATAGATCCAGTCAAAGATGTATTTTAGCCATTTCTGGTTTAAATTGAGATCCCTTCCCTTTATAACTCACTTATCCTCTGCCATTCCCAAGTCAAGGGTTGTATATACGGACCCAATAGCATATCTTGAAAACTAGAGCCAATCAACAATTTTAAGCATCATTTTCGTTCTCAGTGACCCAGAATTAGTAAAGTTTGACTACATTTATTTCAGAAGCATTTTGGCTGTAGAGCAATGTTATGAGTGACCAGTTCCCAAATCGCCTCAGGTTTATTTGCTACTGAAAATTTTATCAACAAATGCAAGTTTTTATTCTCTGGATCGATTGTGAACACAGGAATTCAGAGCCGCGTTGCTCTGGGGAAAAGATCTGATAGGGCATATTTCTGTTTCCTGACTGGCTGAGGGCTTCAACATTTTTGCCCTCTTTACTGCTTAATGTTTTTTTCTTTAGAAAGTATGTCAAAAGTATTCCAAATATTGTGTGCGATGGGTTTGTGCTATTAACTCTTTGTTCAGTGAAAAGTTGTATTATACTGTCTCCTGGTAACTGACCAGAAGTTGTTTCTAACTCTTATATTCAGGGTCATGCATTCAGTCACTCTGCAAGACTTCTACAAGACTTTCCAAAAAGTCTCGAGAGAACAGAACTGCTGGTCTGTGTTTAAGCAAATACAGGAGCTGAAAGGGGAGTGTAATGGTGGTTGTATGTAATTTGTGCCATCTTCTCTTACAGGAGCATGGCACAAGTATATGTATAGTCAACTGGATATTAGTGTAAACCTAGTGTTTGCATATTCACCCATTTGTGACACCATCCCCTCCTCCGCCAGCTGAAGTAACTGTCTGTGTTAACTTGTAACTTACCAAAAAATATCTACAGACATTTGCCTGGGGAGAGGATGCAGGTCCTGTGAGGATGACGGGAAGCTTGTAGGATGATCAAACTCTCTGGAGTCAGGGAACATTGGCCAGGCCAAGCATTTCAGCTTCCCGTGGAGGGATTCCTGGGGGTCAGAGTGTATTAATGGGAGCTTTAGTTAAGGAAAAGTTAATCGAGCCCGGTTCTGATCAAAATCGCACATGTAAATCTGGAGTGACGTGGTTGAAGTCAATTTTATTGAATTAAGAACCTGGACATAAGTATTTATCCCATGTATTGTAAACAGGCAGTGGCATAATTTGAACTCTCAGGAGTGTAGCAAATTAAGAATATACATATAATGAGGCAATGAAACACATTTATAAATAATTTCAGTGCCGGACAGAAAAATATAATGACCGTTTTCACCATGCACTTGCCCTGTGTTTATACACCTGTCATGGTACAATGGGCAACACTCAGAAGCTATGAGCCAGAAAGGGTGTCTGTCTGAAGGTTGCAATTGTAAAATCACTCACTGCTCACGTAGCCTGTGGAACTCCCAGCAACAAGATATCAAAGGGGCCAAGAGCTTAGCAGGATTCAAAGAGGGACAGGATGTTTATATGGGTAACCAGAAAATCCAATTAAACGAGTGAGGATTTTTTAAAAAAGAGTCTTGGAAAGACTCTACATTTTCTTGATTCACACAACAAAATATGTCTAACTAGTGGGTGTCAGGGGGAAACTTTCCCTAGGAGCAGGTTATTCATAGCTGCCCATTGCAGGGCTTCTTCCACCTTCCGCTGCAGCATCTGGAACTGGCCACTGGACAGTGCGTAAATGGACCGCAGGTCTGATCCAATCTGGCAGTGCCTGTCTTCCTAACCATGGATCCAAGAATATGTTTTTGCTGATCTTCATTGAGCTCCTGGGAGTCTCTATATTTGCACTCAGAGCAGAAAGAAGTCTCATTAAATATCATGTAGTCTCCTGTTCTTTTTCCTTTCAGGAAGAAAAGTTCAAAAGTCCCCGGATCTGCCCAGTACATTATGTCAGCTGTCAATGACACCAACTTCAACTCTGCAGTGTTCTTTTTCACCGGGATACCTGGGCAGGAAGATGTTTACCTGTGGATCTCTATCCCCTTCTGCTTAATGTATGTTATTTCGATAGTAGGAAATTCAGTCATTCTCTTCATTATAAAAACAGATTCAAGCCTCCATGAGCCCATGTACATTTTCCTTTCCATGTTGGTCGTCACAGACCTTGGCTTATCGCTATCCACCATGCCGACGATACTGGGCATATACTTGTTCAACTCTAGGGAGATCAGCCTCGATGCCTGTATTGTCCAGCTGTTCTTCATCCACTCGTTTGCAAAATTTGAATCCTCCGTGCTGTTGCTGATGGCCTTTGACCGCTTCATCGCAATCTGTAACCCCCTGAGATATGCTGCCATCTTAACCCCACCGAGAATAGCCAAGATGGGACTGGTGTTTGTGTTCAGAGTGCTGGCCACTTCATTCCCATACCCCTTTCTGCTGAAACGGTTCCGATACTGTCGAGACAATGTCCTCTCCCATTCCTACTGCGTGCACCAGGATGTCATGAAGATGGCTTGTTCGGATATCACAGTCAACAGCATCTATGGCTTGTGTACCACACTCTTAACGGTGGGGTTGGACTCGCTGCTCATCTTCCTCTCTTATGTGATGATCCTCAAAACAGTGCTGAGCATCGCATCCCACGAGGAGTGCCTGAAGGCCCTGAACACCTGCGTCTCCCACCTCTGTGCCATCCTGCTTTTCTACACACCAGAAATTGGCCTGGCTGTGATACACAGATTTGGTAACAGCTCTTCTCACTTGCTTCAAATGGTCCTGGGCTATTTCTACCTGCTGCTCCCACCCCTGATCAATCCAATCGTGTACAGTGTGAAAAGTAAACACCTTCGTGAGAGGATAATCAGGGCATTTGTCAAGTGAAGTGTCAGTTCATCACCCGTCTCCAGGGCTGGAGACACGGGAGACACAAAACACAATCACCTATTATCAGGGGGTAGCCGTCACCTATTTAATCCTGGATCCTCTTCCCCTGAGCTCCCCTACTCTGCCCTATCTCCAGGCTGGAAGCCAGAACCAGGCTGTGGTAAGAGCTGTCCAGAGAGCCAAAGCCACTGTGAGGAGCCCCAGACCCTCCACATTTTAGGCCCCTCCCCCAGGATGTACAACTCAGGGAAAGTGGAGAGTCCAGGGTTCCCCACAGCAACCTGTGCTCCTGGGGCAGCTCTTACCATGGCCCGACTCTGGCCTGGCTGGGAGGTGGAGCATCGGGGGAAGTGGAGGATCAGGGGGCAGGGCTTAGTGGGAAGAGATGGGGTAGCGGGTGGGATTTCAGGGGAAAAAGAGGAATAGGGATGTGGGAAGTTTGAACCAATGCTGGCCCCAGCTAGGAGGGTAGTGGGGGGCTCCTAAGTAAAGGAGGAGGATTGGGATGCGGGTTAGGAGACCTTGTGATTTGGAGAAGACTGAATTAATGTGACTCCATGGAGGGGTCTCCTTTTTTAGGTATCCCAGGCTGAGAGTAAGTAATTGCAAAGACCTTAGAGGGAAGGGTAGAGCACCTGCAGGACTACCACACTCTGGGCTGGCCCCTGTCCCCAGGGACTTGGCTAGACTGTGCCATGCTCTTGGAAGCCGTTACTAATGGGCAGAGGTCAGCCCAGCCCCCAGGCTGCTCTAATCTCTGCTCATGCAGGGGGGAGAACAGGCCAGAAAATCAAACCACTGTAACTGGCTCCTTGCCATCCCCACTCTCTGCACCACGGGGGGAGCTCTGCTGGCAAAGCAGAAAATCCAGCCGGGTCTGTCACCGCTCAGATGGCTGGAAGTCTGGTCCTGTAGTCTTGGCATGGCTCTGCAACTCAAGATATCTAGGTTTGATTCCCTGACATGTGTGATCATGGGCAAGCCATTGGCTGTCTCTGAGCCTCTGCACAGGTGGATAATAGCCCTGCCCTGCCTCACAGAGGTGGCAGGAGGATACATACATACAAGGTGCTCAGATACTCTGAGACTCTAAAATCAGGGCTATGTCAGGGTTCCACAGAGCAGCACCTCTAACATTGGTCTATAAAAGGCTTCTTATCACAGTCTCCTGTGACAGCTGGTTTCTGGGAAGCTCTGAGACTCCAGGTCCTTGGTGTCTAAGGCAGCAATCTGAGGGCAGAGGTGAGCTTCAAACCTACGCCCTGAAACATGGACATGGCGGAGCACTGTGGTGACTGGACCCAGGCTTACACAGGTTTCAGCAAAGGCTGCTTCCACAAGAAAGGAGCAAACAGATGGGAAGATGCTCTCAGAGACACAGGGAAACTAGGCTGGGTCCCAAGAGCTCGTTGGCTTCCCAAAAAAATGTAAGTTGGGCCAGTTCTGTTTCTCTATCTCCAGAGCAAACCCTGTCTAACTTATCTTGCAGTGATACGTGAGATAGATGAGTGTAGACATTTGACAGCTACCTGGTATTTTAAAACCATTTTCTCGAATGCTTTGTGAGATTTGCCAATAAAACTACTACTTTTAAGGAGGCTGGGGGTGACTGTATAGCTCTGGTCACAAACACCCGAAGGGAATGGACTGAGGTGTCCAGTTGGACCTGCTTGGTGTTAAGAATTTTATAGAGATGGGGTGTTGTTCCCAGCTCGAAGAGTGGGACAATTGTGAGATTCTCCCCAAGACAGGAAAGGATCTGGTTTAGACGGTAAAGAGACCATATATCCTGGTTTTACTGTGATAATCCAGATTCTTCTTGGCCAGCGTTTATCCTTGTTGAGTGCCTGTCAGAATTGAGAGTAGCAACTTGTTGAAGTTGGATCCAAAATAAAGATCCACTCAAGACAATCATTCATAGAGTCATAGAATTTAAGGCCAGAAAGAGCCATTAGATCATCTGGTCCAGAGATTCTCAAACTGGGGGGTGGGCCCCCCTGGGGTGTGCGGAATGTATTCCATTGTCGGGGGCATGAGAAGCTTTAGGGGAAAAGCCAGACTGTTCACATTTTACCCACAAAAGAGAATAATTAGCAAAGCTGATTTCTCCAGACACATCCAGTCGTCAGGTGGCGCTGTGCATTTGACTCTAGGCAGTGCTGTGTATTTTGACGGATTTCTATTAAGTTTTCACAGCACGATACAATGTTGTTACCATCTGTATGTGAATCCATTTGCTACGGCGCGGTGTGCACATTACATTGTAAGCAGGGACCACAATCGCAGTTTTGTTTTGCTCTTATTACAGTGGATCGCTGGATAATTCATGCAACAGAAAGAAAAGCACAACTGATTCAAGTGGAGCCCCGCCCCCTGCATGTATCAGTATATGTAGTCGTGTCATAGAGGGGGGGGGGCGTATACTCTTACAGACACAAAGAAGTGGGGGCGCAAACAAGAAGTTTGAGAATCACCCATCTAGTCTGACCTCCTGTATATCACAGGCTTCAGAATTTCACCCATTTACCCCTGTATTGAACCCAATGACCTTGTTTGACTAACTCATAACCTGTGTTCATCTAAGGAGTATCTTCCAGGAAGGCATCCAGTCTTGGTCTGGAGATAGCAGGAGAATCCACCACCTCCCTTGGGAGTTTGTTCCAGCGGTTAGTCACCCTCAATGTTGAAAATGTGTGCCTCATGTCCAAATATAGTTTGTCTGGTTTCAGTTTCAAGCCATTGGCTCTTATTATACCTTTCCATGCAGTGTGGGGCAAACAAGCCAGCTGGTTTTAACATGGAGCTTGACAGGTGCATGAACCAGGCAATATGCCAGGGTCACCTGCCATAGCAGGGATCTGGGCTCATGTACCCATGAAGTCACTTCCAGGCCTATATCCCTATGGGTCACATTCACCCATTTTCACAGAATCATAGAATCATAGGACTGGAAGGGACCTCGAGAGGTCATCTAGTCCAGTCCCTTGCACGCATGGCAGGACCAAGCAGCATCTGGACCATCCCTGACAGGTGTTTGTCTAACCTGCTCTTAAAAATCTCCAATGATGGAGATTCCACAACCTCCCTAAGCAATTTATTCCAGTGCTTAACCACTCTGACTGTTAGGAAGGTTTTCCTAATGTCCAACCTAAACCTCCCTTGCTGCAATTTAAGCCCATTGCTTCTTGTCCTATCATCACAGGTTGAGGAGAACAATTTTTCACCCTCCTCCTTGTAAAACCTTTTAGGTCCTTCCAAACTGTTATGTCCCCTCTCAGTCTTCTCCTTTCCAGACTAAACAAACCCACTTCTTTCAATCTTCCCTCATAGGTTTTCTAAACCTTTAATAATTTTTGTTGCTCTTCTATGGACTTTCTCCAATTTGTCCACATCTTTCCTGAAATGTGGCGCCCAGAACTGGACACCATACTCCAGTTGAGGCCTAATCAGCACGGAGTAGAGAGATTTCAGCTCTGTATGCCTCATACTGGTGATTTGGGGCACTGGGTGGAGAACCTGAACCCTTCCCAACACCCCTTGGTGATGAGACCTGTCATTAGCACAGCCCCCTTTGGCAGCAAGAGGAGGGATCAGGACGTGATTTCAGATAGTGAAGGATCTGGAGAGCGTTGCCTGGCTGAGCAGAGCCCTGCTGGGCTGCCCCTTGGTCTGATCCTGATCCCCACCGGCTCCATGAGCACTGAGAGCACCTCTGTAGCGCTGGTGATAGACTCTGCATCCAAATTTCCATCATCACCAAGTTTGGGGGTAGCTGGATGTGGGGGAGGGGGTTGTTTGGGTCCAAGAGAGAGCTAGGAGCAGGCATTCGAAGCTGAGCTTTCATCATGCCACTTTCTATTAAAAATGGGGATGGCCCTTGCTTAACTACATGTCTAATGCCTAAACATGAGGAGAGACCCTGTGCCTGAGGTACCCAGTGACTGTGTGAGCCCATCACTGTTATGTCCGGCTGTCTGTGGTGTAACCCTGTTCCTTACAACAGGGGGCTCGGTATCCCAGTGCAGAGGGAAACAGTGTCGCTGTCACTGACAGACTGTGTGACCAGACATGTCCACTAACCAACCCTCAGTGCCTTCGTTTGTGGGTGCTCTGCTTGAGAGACAGCCAGAGGCACCAGCTCCTGGGATTTTATTGGGAGTCTCGCACTAGTTCCTGTCTTTCTGAAAGCCTCAACTTCTGGGATCAAGATGCTGTGTGGGAACCTCAGCTTTCAGTTTTCCTAAGAAAGTTTTTTAAAAAGTGTGTTGCAGAAAAGCTAGAAAACTGGAATTAGGTGCGCCCCAAAGGTTCAGGCACCAAAGGCACATGAAAATAAATCCCACATTAGTATACCTTTAAATCTCATTATTTTTAAACAAATCTCATGATTTTTGTGGGGCATGACTCATAATTTTTGAGTGGGGTTTGGCGATATTGTGTACCTAGTTAAAAAGATCTGAAAAGCAAGTAGCAAAATACACAATATTAACAGCATTTTTTCAAAAGTACATAAGAAGCCGTCAGCCTGCCAAACAATCAGTGGAGCCACTGGACAATTGAGGTGCTAAAGGAGCACTCAAAGAAGGTGAGGCTGTTGCGGAGAGGCTAAGTGAATTCTTTGCATTGGTCTTCCCTGCAGAGGATGTGACGGAGCTTTCCACACCTGAGCCATTCTTTTTAGGTGACAAATCTGAGGAACTGTCTCACACTGAGGTGTGAGTAGAGGAGGTTCTGGAAAAAAAAAACTGATCAATTAAACAGTAATAAGTCACCAGGACCAGATGGAAGAGTTCTGATAGAACTCAGCTATCAAATGATCAAATCAGACTAGTAACTGTGGGATGTAACCTATGGCTGAAAACAGCCTCTGTATCAGATGACTGGCACACAGCTAATGTGATGCTGATGTTTAAAAAAGGGTTCAGAGGGAATCCAGGCCAGTACCAGTCAAATTGGTTGAAAGAATAGTAGAGGCCAGAATGATGAGACTCATAGTTGAACACAGCTTTTTGGGGAAGAATCAACACAGCTTTTCAAAGGGAAATCGCGCCTCACCCGTCTCTTAGAATTCTTTAAGGGGGTCAACCAACATGTGTCATATGGTGATCAGGGGCGGGACGTCGGGCAGAAGGGGCGGGGCTGGGGTTAGCCTCCCCCAGCCAGCCCTTCGGTGCTGCCTGGCCTGTGCTGCCCGGGGCTCTGGCGGAGATTTAAAGGGCTTGGACCTACTGCGGCAGCGGGGGCCTGGAACCCCAGGTCCTTTTAACTTGCTGGGTCCTGGGGCAGCTGCCCCCCCAGCCATCAGCAACCCTGTGAGTCGGGTCTTAAAAGCGCTGCTGTGGCAGCGTTGCCCGGCAGCGCTTTAATGTCGGCTGTGTAGAGTCCCGTATCGGCGGCCACTTCTTAGCAGTATGCCGTACCGGCGCGTACCGGCCCACTTACAGCTCTGGGGGTGATCAAGGGCATATGGGGTACTTGGACTTTCAGAAAGCTTTTGACAAGGTCCCTTATGAAAGGCTCTTCAGAAAAGTGAGCAGTCATGGGGTAAGAAGCAAAGTCCTCTCCTAAATCAGTATCTGGATAAAAGGGGCGGGCTCAGAACTCCCTAGCTCCACCCACTCCGGCCTCCGGATGGGCTCTTCCCCTTCCGGGGCAGCGGGGAGCCACATGGACTCACTATACCCCCCCCCCAAGTCTGGGTCCCGGTCTTCGGTGCCAGACCCGTCCATCCCCCCTAGGTGGGACAGGAAATCTGCATTGGCATGTTCCTTACCGGACCTATGCTGGATGGTAAAAGCGTAGGGCTGTAAGGCCAGATACCACCACAACAATCAGTCATTGTTGTTCTTCATCCTCATTAGCCATCGGAGGGGGGCATGGTCCATGACTAGCGTGAATGGTGCGCCCAGGAGGTAATATCGTAGGGCGTCACAGGCCCATTTGATGGCGAGTGCCTCTTTCTCGACCATGGCGTAGTTCCTTTCATGGGGGAACAATTTTCGGCTCAGGTACAGAACCGGGTGGTCTGCCCCGTCAATCTCTTGGGATAGGACGGCCCCCAGCCCTACCTCTGAGGCATCTGTCTGCAGGATGAACCCTCAGTGGAAGTCTGGGCTGTATAGGACCGGCTCCTGGCACAGACATATTTGAAGTGTCTGGAAGGCGTTTTCACAGTCCGGGGACCACTGCACCTGCCGGGGGCTGTTCTTTGTCAACAGCCCGGTTAAGGGAGCTGCTATGGATGCAAACTGGGGGATGAATCGTCGATAGTACCCGACGAGTCCTAGGAACTGTTGGACTTGACGTTTCGTGGTGGGGGTCGGGCAAGTTGCCAGGGCTTGTACCTTCCTGATGAGGGGCTTCACTCGTCCTCCCCTGATAGTGTACCCCAAGTGTGTCGTCTCCTGCCATCCGACCCGATACTTCTTCGGGTTGGCTGTCAGCCCCACCTGTCACAGGGTTCTCAGGACCGCCGCCACCCATTCCAGGTGGTCTTCCCAGTGCCGGCTATAGATCACAACGTCGTCCAGGTAGGCTGTCACATAGTCTTGGTGGGGCCAGAGGAGGTGGTCCATTAGCCGCTGGAATGTCGCCGGGGACCCATGGAGGCCAAAGGGCATCCGGGTGAACTGATACAGTCTGGTAGGCGTAGCGAACACAGTTTTTTCCTTAGATGGGTCGTCGAGCAGGATCTGCCAATACCCCTTACTGAGGTCAAGGGTGGTGATGAACTGAGCCTTGCCTAGCCAGCCCAGCAACTCATCCACCCGGGGCATTGGATAGGCGTTGAAGCGTGAGATGGCATTCACCCATCGGAAGTCTATATAAAAGCATCGAGTGCCGTCAGGCTTGGGTACCAGGACCACAGGGCTACGCCATTCGCTCTGAGATGGCTCGATGACCCCCAAGGCCAGCATGGCCTGTACTTCTTCCTCCACTTCCTGGCTTATCCGGTACAGCAGTGGCCTGGTCGTTTCTCGGATTACTTTCCCTGGTTCAGTCTAGACCGAGTGATAGACCAGGGTCGTGTATCCGGGTAGGGCCGTGTAGGTCTGGGGAATGCCTGTAGGAGACACTTGGCCTGCTTGCGCTGCTCCTCTGTGCTCCTCCACACCTAGGGGTGTGGTCCTGTAGCACAAGGGACAGAGGCGCATAGGTTGAGCTGGGCAGGAAAACAGAGAGGATTTTCCCCCCATGACAAATTTTGACACAAACTAAAATGTTTCCTTTTTCTCCATTTTTTGGGTGAGTTTTCATAGAAAATGGATCGTTTTTTCTCTGAAAGCTCAGCTGCCATGATGCTGCCCAGCTGCAGCTGCCTGGATCCCCAAGAGAAACTGAAGGCTTTTCATCTGCATCGTCCTCATAACATAAATGAAGGTGGCACTGACGGAGTCTATGGCTGCACTCTGGGTATGGAAAGGTCGAAACCTCCTGCCCAGTCTATGGCTGGGGTATTGTGTCCATCAGCTACGCTAACCAGCCCTCCCATCTCTGTGCAGCCCCCTCCACCCTGTACAATGCCCCTTCAGCAGATCCTGTGGGCAGTGGTAACTGTGACAGGCCCTGGTACCACATCTCTGATGAACCTGTGCTAGCAGGGAGCTGGAGACAGTCCCAGAGCAGTTGTGGCGGCCCAGAGATTGTGAGTGGGGGGCCGAGCTACCAGTGGATCACTGAGATCTGTGCCTAGCTTTGGGGATCCCTGGATCCTGTGGCCCCCTGTTTATTCCTCAGGGAGAAGTGAAGGGAACGATCAGAAGGAAATTTCCCTATAGGGAGACTTGTGGAATCTGCCTTCCCTGGCCTACACGCTGGGTTTGTAATGCAGGAAAGAGGGCTGCTGGGGAGAAATCTAGTCCTATGTTATTATTAATTATTATTATTATTAATTTACTTATTTATTAATTTTATTATGGAAAGCCCACAGCTGTGACAGCATCATTGTTAAAACTCGGCCGCCCCCGAGGTAGCCCTGTGACTAGAAGCCCGTATTCCAGGAATAAAGCCTGCAGCAGGGCTGGCGCTGTGGTCCAGTTGAGCAGCATCACCCCACGTCCCCTGTGATTTGGCCTCGTGCAGTTTGCCATTGCCCCTGACAGGGGTTAAAGCTGGTGCACACTAAGCCAAGCAGCTGAGGTTCCCTGATGGCCAAGTGTCCCCCAAGGAAATGTGCAATCATACTTCATAAATACAGTTGCCTTCCTAGCTGAACAGATACTGTCTGCTGCCCTGCAACCTCTCCGATGACTCCTTGTCCTTTCGGGTGAAGAACTCTGGTGTCAGCGGCTCCCCTTCTAGCAGGAATTGGGTACGTTGGCAGGTTTCACTATCTTTAAAATGCAAAGTGAAGGGGAAAGGCTGCAAGCTGTTTCCATTGGCAGATGTTCTGTGCAGCAGCAGAGGACTCAGCTGGGCTATGGGGGTGACTCAGTGACGGGGCTGGAGGACAGGCAGCGCTAGGTGGCTTGGGAGCCCCTCCCCGACATTTGCCCATACTCCACGGTGGGCTGTTCAAGGTACACAGAAGTTTCACATTGAAAGAGACCTCAAAGTGTTAAAACCCCGATGCCTCAAGTCAGGATTTCTCAAGGAGTCCCATTTTTAGAAGTGCCGATCCTGCCAGGGACTGAGCGACAGGAGACCCCACAGAATATCAGTGACTAGTTCCCAAATCGCCTCAGGTTTATTTGCTCCTGGAAATTTTATCAGCAAATGTATTTTCAAAGTTTTTATTCTGTGGCTCGATTGTGAACGCAGGAATTCAGACCTGTGTTGTTCTGTGGTAACAGGTCAGATGAGGCATATTTCTGTTTCCTGACTGGCTGAGGGCTTCAGCATTTCTGCCCTCTAGATACCTTTCACAGCTACAGGGCTACCTACATGTCTGCCCCCTCTCTGGTCTCTGAGTGCCAGATATCAGACCTCGTACCCTCCCCTCTCATGGGGTGGAATCCCGTGACCCTCCCACAATCAGACTGGGCCCTGGGCTACTGCACACTGCTGGTCGACTGTGCTTGCCGAGCAGGTCTGAGTGGGTTCGGCACCTGTGGCACTTTCCTCTGGGAGTCTGTGACTAGTGGGAGACAAGTGACCAGCCAGACGTCTGGAACCAAACTACTGTTTAATCTGAACAGTAGGACTAAAGCCGAACAGCAGAGAATAAGAGAGTTTTCAAACAACCGTCTTCCCCTGTTTCTGACCCCAAGCCTTCCTGCTCTGAGGGGGACCCAGGCAGGCCAAGGGCCTTGAGACTTCCCCAGCGGTGTCTGCGCCTGTCAGTCTGAAGAGATTCTCAGCATTGTGAACTCGGCAACATGTCTGGAGCCCAGAAACAGGCTCATCCCAGCTTGTAGCTCCAGTGTTGTCTCTCAACATCCCTGAAGTGCTGACTGAGAAATAGCTTAATTGAGCTGTTGCTTCCCTTCGTGTTTGTTTTCCAGCAGCCCGCTATTAAACTAAGATGAGCCGTACAGGTTTCTCCTCAGATAGCCATAACATAAACATCCCAGTGGTAAACCTAATATAGCTGTACAGCAAACATCCTAAGAACTGGGTTCAACATACACATTCATTATGGCAGCTCAGCTCCATGTCTGTCCCAGAATATACACAGTCACACAGAGAGAGAGAGAGAGAGAGAGAGAGCAATAAACTACTTACCTGTGGGAAATGACATGGCATTTCCATAAATACTCATGCTTTTGACTTTGAAATCCACATTGTGCAAACCCTCATCCTGCCTGAATAACAGGTACTGAGGTCACTGTGTACTAGAGAGTGAGAGCTCAGGGACTCAATATTATCTACACTGTATCCCAATACCACTCCGGATATAGGCCAGAGACTGACAGAACAGAACCTGAGGAGAACCAGTGAGTTATTAACCCAGGGACAGAGGTGCTACTAGACTTTTGTTTGCTGACAAGTGACTGAATGAGGGCTGAAATGCACAATCTGTTCAGGTTGTGAAGAAATCCAGATGACAGACACTACATTTTAAGCCGCTCTCTAACCTGAGAAATCATCTCTGAAAATTCAGAGGGGAAAGAATGGTTTCACACATGAGTACTAAAGTACAGATGTGTAAATGTTATGCCAAAACTTTTCATTGTAATACAAATATTACAAACCAGACTTTCATGATCTGAATGAATATCAAAAGCCAGCAGCAGAGTTGTTGGAATCTCTACAGGAAGGAGCAGTGGAAACTTTACTGCTTAATGGTTTTTTCTTTAGAAAGTATGTCAAAAGTATTCCAAATACTGTGTGCAATGGGTTTGTGCTATTAACTCTTTGTTAAGTGAACAGTTGTACGATACTGTCTATTGGTAACTGACCAGAAGTTGTTTCTAACTCTTATATTCAGGGTCGTGCATTCAATCACTCTGCAAGACTTCTACAAGACTTTCCAAAAAGTGCCCAGAGAACTGAATTGTTGGTCTGTGTTTAAGCAAATACAGGAGCTGAAAGGGGAGTCTAATGGTGGTTGTATGTAATTTGTGCCATCTTCTCTTACAGGAGCATGGCCCAAGTATATGCATAGTCAACTGGATATTAGTGTAAACCTAGTGTTTGCATATTCACCCATTTGTGACACCATCCCCTCCTCCAGCAGCTGAAGAAACTGTCTGTGTTAACTTGTAACTTACCAAAAAATATCTACAGACATATGCCTGGGGAGAGGATGCAGGTCCTGTGAGGATGACGGGAAGGTTGTAGGATGATCAAACTCTCTGGAGTCAGGCAACATTGGCCAGGCCAAGCACTTCAGCTTCCCATGGTGGGATTCCTGAGGGTCAGAGTGTATTAATGGGAGCTTTAGTTAGGGGAAAGTTAATCGAGCCCGGTTCTGATCAAAATTGCACATGGAAATCTGGAGTGACGTGGTTGAAGTCAATTTTATTGAATTAAGAACCTGGACCTAAGAATTTATCCCATGTACTGCAAACAGGCAGTGACATAATTTGAACTCTCAGGAGTGGAGCAAATAAAGAATATACATATAATGAGGCAATGAAACACATTTATAAATAGCTTCAGTGCAGGACAGATAAATGCAATGACTGTTTTCACCATGCACTTGCCATATGTTTATACACCTGTCATGGTACAATGGGCAACACTCAGAAGTGGAAGGCCAGAAAGGGTGTCTGTGTGAAGGTCACAATTGTAAAATCACTCAGTGCTCACGTAGCCTGTGGAACTCCCAGCAACAAGATATCAAAGGGGCCAAGAGCTTAGCAGGATTCAAAGAGGGACTGGATGTTTATATGGGTAACCAGAAAATCCAATTAAACAAGTGATGATTTTTAAAAAAAGAGTCTTGGAAGGGCTCTACATTTCCTTGATTCACACAACAAAATATGTCTAACTAGTGGGTGTCAGGGGGAAACTGTCCCTAGGAGCAGGTTATTCATAGCTGCCCATTGCAGGGCTTCTTCCACCTTCCACTGCAGCATCTGGAACTGGCCACTGGATAGTGGGCTAGATGGACTACAGGTCTGATCTAGTCTGGCAGTGCCTATCTTACTATCTTTGGATCCAAGGATATGTTTTTGCTGATCTTCATTGAGCTCCTGGGAGTCTCTAGACTTGCACTGAGAGCAGAAAGATGTCTCGCTAAATATCATCTGGTCTCCTGTTCTTTCTCCTTTCAGGAAGGAAAGTTCAAAAGTCCCCGGATCTGCCCAGTACATTATGTCAACTGTCAATGACACCAACTTCAACTCTGTAGTGTTCCTTCTCACCGGGATACCTGGGCAGGAAGACGTCTACCTGTGGATCTCTATCCCCATCTGCTTAATGTATGTTATTTCGATAGTAGGAAATTCAGTCATTCTGTTCATTATAAAAACAGATTCAAGCCTCCATGAGCCCATGTACATTTTGATTTCCATGTTGGCCATCACAGACCTTGGCTTATCGCTATCCACCATGCCGACGATACTGGGCATATACTTGTTCAACTCTAGGGAGATCAGCCTCGATGCCTGTTTTGCCCAGCTCTTCTTCATCCACTCGTTTGCAAAATTTGAATCCTCCGTGCTGTTGTTGATGGCCTTTGACCGCTTCATCGCAATTTCTAACCCACTGAGATATGCTGCCATCTTAATTCCACCGAGAATAGCCAAGATGGGACTGGTGTTAGTTCTCAGAGTGGTGGCCACTTCAATCCCATATCCATTTCTCCTGAAACGGTTCCGATTCTGTCGAGACAATATCCTCTCCCATTCCTACTGCCTCCACCAGGATGCCATGAAACTGGCTTGTGCGGATATCACAGTCAACTACATCTATGGCTTGTCTGATGAACTCTTAACGATGGGGTTGGACTCACTGCTCATCTTCCTCTCTTATGTGATGATACTCAAAACAGTGCTGAGCATCGCGTCCCACAACGAGTGCCTGAGGGCCCTGAACACCTGCGTCTCCCACCTCTGCGCCATCCTGCTTTTCTATACACCAGACGTCGGCCTGGCTATGATACACCGATTTGGTAACAGCTCTTCTCACTTGCTTCAAATAGTCCTGGGCTATTTCTACCTGCTGGTCCCACCCATGATCAATCCAATCGTGTACAGTGTGAAAAGCAAACATCTTCGTGAGAGGATAATCAGGGCATTTGTCAAGTGAAATGTCAGTTCATCACCCGTCTCCAGGGATAGTCACATGGGAGACAAAAAACACAGGCACCTATTCAATCCTGGATCCTCTTCCCCTGAGGCCCCTCCCTCTGCCCTATCTCCAGGCTGGAAGCCAGAGCCAGGCTGTGGTACGAGCTGCCCAGAGAGCCAGAGCCACTGTGAGGAGCCCCAGACCCTCCACATTTTAGGCCCCTCCCCCAGGATGTACAACCCAGGGAAAGTGGAGAGTCCAGGCTTCCCCACAGCAACCTGTGCTCCTGGGTCAGCTCTTACCATGGCCCGACTCTGGCCTGGCTGGGAGGTGGAGCATCGGGGGAAGTGGAGGAGCAGGGGGCAGGGCTTAGTGGGAAGAGATGGGGTAGGGGGTGGGATTTCAGGGGAAAAAGAGGAATAGGGATGTGGGAAGTTTGAACCAATGCTGGCCCCAGCTAACACGGTGGTGGGGGGCTCCTGAGTAAAGGAGGAGGAGGGGGCTGTAGGGTAGGAGATCTTGAGTTTTGGAGAAGACTGAATGAATGTGACTCCACAGAGGGAGCTCCTTTTTTAAGTATCCCAGGCTGAGAGTTAGTCATTGCAAGTACCTTAGAGGGAAGGGCAGGGCATCTGCAGGGCTACCTCAGGCCCCAAGGGGATACTCTGGGGTGGCCCCTGTCCACAGGGATTTGGCTAGACTGTGCCATGCTCTTGGAAGCCGTCACTAATGGGCAGAGGTCAGCCCAGCCCCCAGGCTGCTCTAAACTCCGCTGTGGCAGGGGGAGAACAGTCCAGCGAATCAAACCACTGTAACTGGCTCCTTGCCATCCCCGCTCTCTGCCACACATGGGGGAGCTCTGCTGGCACAGCAGAGAATCCAGCCAGGTCTGTCACCGCTCAGATCGATGGAAGGCTGGTCCTGTGGTCTGGGCATGGCTCTGCGACTCAAGACATCTGGGTGTGATTCCCTGACATGTGTGACCATGGGCAAGCCATTGGCTGTCTCTGAGCCTCTGCACAGGTGGATAATACCCCTGCCCTGCCTCACAGAGGTGGCAGGAGGATACATACATACAAGGTGCTCAGATACTCTGAGACTCTAAAATCAGGGCTATGTCAGGGTTCCACAGAGCAGCACCTCTGACATTGGTCTATAAAAGGCTTCTTATCACAGCCTCCTGTGACAGCTGGTTTCTGGTACGCTGTCATACTCCAGCACCTTGGTGTCTAAGGCAGCAATCTGAGGGCAAAGGTGAGCTTCACACCTAGGCCCTGAAACATGGACACGGCTGAGCACTATGGTGACTGGGCCCAGGCTCACACAGGTTTCAGCAAAGGCTGCTTCCACAAGAAAGGAGCAAACAGATGGGAACATGCTCTCAGAGACACAGGGAAACTAGGCTGGGTCCCAAGAGCTCCTTGGATTCCCAAAAGAATGTAGGTTGGGCCAGTTCTGTTTCTTTATCTCCAGAGCAAAGCCTGTCTAACTTAGCTTGTAGTGATTCGTGAGATAGATGATTGTAGACATTTGACAGCTACCTGGTATTTTAAAACCATTCTCTCGAATGCTTTATGAGATTTGCCAATAAAACTACTTCTTTTAAGGAGGCTGGGGGTGACTGTATAGCTCTGGTCACAAACACCCGAAGGGAATGGACTGAGGTGTCCAGTTGGACCTTCTTGGTGATAAACATTTTATATAGATGGGGTGTTGTTCCCAGTTCGAAGAGTGGGACAATTGTGAGATTCCCCCCAAGACAGGAAAGGACCTGGTTTGGAGGGTAAAGAGACCATATATCCTGATTTTACTGTGACAATCCAGATTCTTCTTTGCCTGCGTCTGCCTTGATCCACTCAAGACAATGATTCATAGAGTCATAGAATTTAAGGCCAGAAAGAGCCATTAGATCATCTAGTCCAGAGGTTTTCAAACTGGGGGGTGGGCCCCCCTGGGGTGTGCGGAATGTATTCCATTGTCGGGGGCATGAGAAGCTTTAGGGGAAAAACCAGACTGTGCACATTTTACCCACAAAAGTGAATAATTAGCAAAGCTGATTCCTCCAGACACATCCAGTCCTCAGGTGGCGCTGTGCATTTGACTCTAGGGGGTGCTGTGTATTTTGACGGATTTCTATTAAGTTTGCACAGCATGATACAACGTTGTTGCCATCTGTATGTGAATCCGTTTGCTACGGCGCGGTGTGCACATTACATTGTAAGCAGGGACCACAATGGCAGTTTTGTTTTGCTCTTATTACAGTGGATCGCTGGATCATTCATGCAACAGAAAGAAAAGCACAACTGATTCAAGTGAAGCCCCACCCCCCGCATGTATCAGTATATGTATTCGTGTGGTGGGGGGCGTCTACTCTTACAGACACAAAGAAGTGGGAGCGCGAACAAGAAGTTTGAGAATCACCGATCTAGTCTGACCTCCTCTTTATCACAGGCTGCAGAATTTCACCCATTTGCCCCTGTATTGAACCCAATGACCTTGTTTGACTAACTCATAACCTGTGATCATCTAAAGCGTATCTTCCAGGAAGGCATCCAGTCTTGGTTTGGAGATAGCAGGAGAATCCACCACCTCTCTTGGGAGTTTGTTCCGGCAGTTAGTCACCCTCACTGTTAAAAATGTATACCTCATGTCCAAATTTAGTTTGTCTGGTTTCAGTTTCAAGCCATTGGCTCTTATTATACCTTTCCATGCTTGATAAAAGATCCCGTTAGTAGCTGGTATTTTGTCCCTGTGAAGGTGCTTGTACCCTGTTATCAAGTCAGCTCTCAGCCTTACTTTTCATAAGCTAAATGGACTCAGCCCTTGATGTCTCCACTGTCAGGCATTTTCTCCAGCCCTTCTGTCATTTTTGTGGCTCTTTTCTGCACCCTCTCCAATTTTTCAATCTAGGCACCGGACCTGGATGCAGTATTCCAGCATTGGTCTCACCAATGTCATATACAGACGTGAGATCACTTCCCTAATTCTAGTCCTTACATGCCTGTTTATACAGCCAAGAGTATGCTGGAAACGAGAGAGGAGAAGAAAGACATGGGTGTATTTGTCATCCCAGGATGACTGTGAGTCACGGATGTGATGCGGCTGTGAACAAGGCGCATGAGGTCCTAGAATGTGTTAGGCAAGATAGGGAATTATTAATATCACTGTACAAGGCACTGGTGAGACCTCCTCTGGCAAATTGTGTAAAATTCTGGTCTCTCCTATGCTAGAAAGAAGAATTCATGCTGGAACAGGTGCAAAGATGGGCTGCTAGGATGGTCAGGGCAATGGAGGGCCTGGCTTATGAGGAGACTGAAGGAGCTTGGCTGGTTTAGCCCATCACAAGGCAGGCTGAGCACAGATCGGATTGCTCTATAAATACATCAGGGGAGTAAAAATCAAGTGGGGAGAGAAGCTCCAAAAGCTAAAGGTCAGTGATGGCACAAGAACAAATGGGGACAAGCTGGCCAGGAGCAAACTGAGGCTGGAAAGGAGAAGGAGGTTTCTGACCATCCGAGCAGGGAGGTTCCGGAACAGCCGCCCAACAGCAGCCGTGTGGGGCAAACAAGCCGGCTGGTTTTAACATGGAGCTTGACAGGTGCATGAACCAGGCAATATGCCAGGGTCACCTGCAATAGCAGGGAACTGGGCTCATGGATGGACTTCCAGACCTATTTCCCTATGGGTCACATTCACCCATTTTCACAGAATCATAGAATCATAGGACTAGAAGGGACCTTGAGAGGTCATCAAATCCAGTCCCCTGCACTCATGGCAGGACCAAGCACCATCTAGTCCATCCCTGACAAGTGTTTGTCTAACCTGCTCTTAAAAAGCTCCAATGATGGAGATTCCACAACCTTCCTAAGCAATTTATTCCAGTGGTTGACCACCCCGATAGTTAGGAAGTTTTTCCTAATGTCCAACCTAAACCTCCCTTGCTGCAATTTAAGCCCATTGGTTCTTGTCCTATCATCACAGGTTAAGGAGAACAATTTTTCACCCTCCTCCTTGTAAAACCTTTTAGGTACTTCCAAACTGTTATGTCCCCTCTCAGTCTTCTCTTTTCCAGACTAAACAAACCCAGTTCTTTCAATCTTCCCTGATAGGTCATGTTTTCTAGACCTTTAATAATTTTTGTTGCTCTTCTCTGGACTTTTTCCAATTTGTCCACATCTTTCCTGAAATGTGGCGCCCAGAACTGGACACAATACTCCAGTTTAGGCCTAATCAGCACGGAGTAGAGTGCAAGAATTAGTTCTCGTGTCTTGCTTAAAACACTCCTACTAATACATCCCAGAATGATGTTTGCTTTTTTTTCAACAGTGTTACACTGTTGACTCATATTTAGCTCATGGTCCACTATAACCGCTAGATCCCTTTCCGCAGTACTCATTCCTAGGCAGTCATTTCCCATTCTGTATGTGTTCAACTGATTGTTCCTTCCTGAGTGGAGTACTTTGCTTTTGTCCTTATTGAATGTCACCTATTTACCTCAGACCATTTCTCCAGTTTGTCCAGATCATTTTGAATTGTAATCCTATCTTCCAAAGCACTTGCAACCTCTCCCAGCTTAGTATCATCCACAAACTTTATAAGTGTACTTTCTATGCCATTATCTAAATCATTGATGAAGATATTGAAAAGAACTGGACCCAGAACTGATCCCCGCGGAACCCCACTTGTTATGCTCTTCCAGCATGCCTGTGAACCATTGATAACTACTTTCTGGGAATGGTTATCCAACCAATTATGCACCCACATCTACCGCTTCCCCCCATCCACAAGGCATGTTACGCTCTCGAAGAAAGCTATCAAGTTGGTTTGACATGATTCTTTCTTGAAAAATCCATAATTACTATTGCTTATCACCTTATTATCTTCTAGATGTTTGCAAATTGATTCCTTAATTATTTGCTCCATTATCTTACCTGATGCAGAAGTTAAGCTGGCTGGTCTGTAATTGCCTGGGTTGCCATTTTATAGATATGGCACTATATGTGCTCTTTTCCAGTCTTCTGGAATTTTTCCCGTCTTTCATGACTTTTCAAAGATAATCGCTAATGGCTCAGATATCTCCTCAGTCAGTTCCTTGTGTATTCTAGGATGCATTTCATCAGGCCTTGGCAACTTGAAAACACCTAACTTGTTTAAGTAATTTTAAACTTGTTCTTACTCTATTTTAGCTTCTGAACCTACCCCATTTTCAGTGGCATTCACTATGTTAGGCATCCAAACACCACCAACCTTCTGGGTGAAAACCAAAACAAAGTTATTAAGCACCTCTGCCATTTCCACATTTTCTGTTATTGCTTTTCCCTCTTCATTGAGTAATGGGCCTACCCTGTCCTTGGTCTTCCTCTTGCTTCTAATGTATTCGTAGAATGTTTTCTTGTTACCTTTTATGTCTCTAGCTAGTTTGACCTCATTTTATGCCTTAGCCTTTCTAATTTTCCCCCTACATACATGTGTTATTTGTTTAAATTCATACTTTGTAATTTGACCTTGTTTCCACTTTTTGTAGGACTCTGTTTTGATTTTTCAATCATTGAAGATCTCCTGGTTAAGCCAGAGTGATCTTTTGCCATATTTCCTATCTTTCCTGCACAATGGAATAGTTTGCTCTTGTGCCCTTAATAATGTCTCATTGAAAAACTGCCAACTGTCTTCAATTGTTTTTCCTCTTAGACTTGCTTTCCATGGGACTTTACCTACCAATTCCCCGAGTTTGCTGAAGTTTGCCTTCTTCAAATCCATTGTCTTTATTTTGTTGTTCTCCCTCCTACCATTCCTTGGACTCATGAATTCTACCATTTCATGATCACTTTCACCCAAGCTGCCTTCCACTTTCAAATTCTCAGCCAGTTCCTCCCTATATGTCAAAATCAAGTCTAGAACAGCCTCTCCCTAGTAGCTTTCTCCACTTTTTATTTACAATGTCACCTGAAAGTGAGAGCAAGTGTTCTCCGGCATTGCAAGGTATTTACGTGCCCGATATGCTAAACATTCATATGTCCCTTCATGCTTCAGTCCCCATTCCAGAGGACATGCTTCCATGCTGAATTACATTTCTGACTGAACTCCTTAGGGGAGAATTGCATGTCTCCTGCTCTGTTTTACCCGCATTTTGCCATATATTTCATGTTATAGCAATCTCGGATGATGACCCAGCACGTTTTTCAATTTAAGAACACTTTCACTGCAGATTTGACAAAATGCAAAGAAGGTACCAATGTGAGATAGCTACAACACTCGACCCCAGGTTTAAGAATCTGAAGTGCCTTCCAACGTCTGAGAGGGATGAGGTGTGAAGCATGCTTTCAGAAGTCTTAAAAGAGCAACACTCTGATGTGGAAACTAGAGAACCTGAACCATCAAAAAAGAAAATCAACCTTCTGCTGGTAGCATCTGACTCAGATGATGAAAATGAACATGTGTCGGTCCGCACTGCTTTGAAGTGTTATCGAGCAGAAACCGTCATCAGCATGGAAACATGTCCTTTGGAATAGAATCATAGAAGATTAGGGTTGGAAGAGACCTCAGGTGGTCATCTAGTCCAACCCCCTGCTCAAAGGCATGGTGGGAGAAGCATGAAAGGATACATTAATCTTTAATACAGCTGGCATATAAATATCTTGCAACACCTTGACTACAAAAATGCCATGCAAACACCTGTTCTCACTTTCAGGTGACATTGTAAACAAGAAACAGGCAGCATTATCTCCCATAAATGTAAACAAACTTGTTTGTCCGAGTGACTGGCTGAACAAGAAGTAGGACTGAGTGGACTTGTAAAACTCTAAAGTTTTACACTGTTTTATTTTTGAGTGCAGTTATTTTTTCTATATAATTCTATATTAGGTGAATTGTAAAATTAAGTGAACTAAAATACTATTTCCCTTGTTTCTTTTTTACAGTGCACTTGTTTATAATAAAAATAAATATAAAGTGAGTACTGTAAACTTTGTATTCTGTGTTGTAATTGAAATCAATATGTTTGAAATTTTTCAGAGGGGCAGCCGTGTTAATCTGTTTCAGCAAAAACAATGAGTAGTACTGTGGCACCTTAAAGACTAACAAATTTATTTGGGCATAAGCTTTTGTGGGCTGGAACCACTTCTGACTACCATGGCTATCCCTCTGAAACTTGTCACCATGCAAGGTACTGAATTTAGCCATATGAATTGGAAATCCATCAGCTTCATGAAAAAACTCGCAAAGTGGGTTCCAGTCCACAAAAGCTTACCCCCAAATAAATGTGTTAGTCTTTAAGGTGCCACAGGACTCCTCGTTATATTTGAAAATGTAGAAAACATCCAAAAATATTTAAATAAATGGTATTCTATTATGGTTTAACAGCACGATTAATCACGATTAATTTTTTAATCGCTTCACAGCCCTATTTAAACTCCTCTTATTCTCCCATGTTACACTTTATTCCCATTGTTCGGATTAAACAGTGTTTTGGTTCAAGGAGGCTGGCTGGTCACTCATCTCACCACTAGTCACAGCCTCCCAGAGGGAAAAACGACAGGTGCCGAACCCACTCGGACCTGCTGGGCAAGCACAGTCAACCTGCAGTGTGCTGGAGCCCAGGGCACAGTCTGAGGGTGAGAGGATCGTGGGATTCCATCCCATGAGAAGGAAGGGTAGAGGTCACCAAATGAAGTTAATAGGTAGCAAGTTTGAAACAAACAAAAGAAAGTACTTTTTCACACAATGAACAGTCAGCCTGTGGAACTCATTGCCAAGGGATGTTGTGAAGGCCAAAAGTATAACTGGTTCGAGAAAAAAAATTAGATAAGTTCCTGGAGGTTAGGTCCATCAGTGGTGATCAGCCAAGATGGGCAGGGATGTAGCTCCATGCTCTGGGTTTCTCTGAACCTCTGACTTCGAGAAGCTGGGAGCAGACAACAGCAGATGGATCACTCAATAATTGCCCAGTTCTCTTCATTTCCTCTGAAGCGTCTGCACCGAACACTGTCAGAAGACAGGACACTGGGCTACATGGACAATTGGTCTGACCCAATATGGCCTTTGTTATGTTCTTCATTTGTGCCACTGATACATGAGCTGCTCCAGATAAGCCGTTTCCAGCGCCACCCTCTGTTATAGAGCTGGCGTAGCCACCCTAGCAGAGGACCAGGGACTGCTCAGTATGGGAGACCGATGTGGGGCTAGTGATGCCATGTAGGGGTGTGGTCCTGTAGCACCAGGCACAGAGGATCATGGTTTCAGCTAGAGCTGGGCTGGAAAACAGAGTTTTTTCCCCCATGAAAAATTGTGACCCAAACTGAAATGTTTCCTTTTCATCCATGTTTCGGGGTGAGTTTTCATAAAAAATGGATCACTTTTCTCCGTACGCTCAGCTGCCATGATGCTTCCCAGCTGCAGGTGCCTGGATCCCCAAGAGAAATTGGAGGCTTTTCATCTGCCTCTTCCTCGTAACGTAAATGAAGGTTGCACTGACGGAGTTTATGGCTGCACTCTGGGTATGGAAAGGTTGACACCTCCCGACCAGTCTACGGCTGGGGTATTGTGCCCATCAACTACTCTAACCAGCCTTCCCATCTCTGTGCAGCCCCCTCCACCCTGTACAAGGCCCCTTCAGCAGATCCTGCGGACAGTGGTTGCTTTGACAGGCCCTGGTAGCAAATTTCTGATGAGCCTGTGCTAGCAAGGAGCTGGAGAGGGCCCTAGAGCAGTTGTGGAGACCCAGAGATTGGGGGTGGGGGGCCTAGGTACCAGTGAATCACTGAGATCTGTGGATAACTTTGGGAATCTAGGGATCCTGGGTTCCTCTTTTCATTCCTCAGGGAGAAGTGAAGGGACCTCCCTTCATGGAACGATCCGAAGGAAATTTCCCTGTAGGGAGCCTTGTGAAATCTCCCCTCCCTGGCCTACACCCTTGGTTTGTAATGCAGGAAAGGGGGCTGCCAGGGAGAATTCTGGTCCTATATTATTATTATATTATATTTTATTTTATTTCAGCAAGACCACAGCTGTGACAGCATCATCGTTATCACTCAGAGACCCTCGAGGTAGCCAGGTGACTAATCAGAACAATAGGAACAATGATGACAAGCCCGGATTCCAAAAATAGAGCCTGCAGCAGGCCTTGAGCTACAGTCCACTTGAGCAGCATCACCCCACATCCCCTGTGATTTGGCCTCCTGCAGTTTGCCATTGGCCGTGACGGGGGTTAAAGCTGGTGCACACTAAGCCAAGAAGCTGAGGTTCCCTGATGGCCAAAAGGCCCCCAAAGGAATATGCAAACATGCTTCATAAAGACAGTTGCCTCCCTATCTGAACAGATACTGCCTGCAGCCTGTTTAACCTCTCCGATGACTCCTTGTCCTTTAGGGTGAAGACCCTGGTGTCAGTGGCTCCCCTTCTAGCAGGAATTGGGTACGTTGGCAGGTTTCACTAGCTTTAAAATGCAAAGTAAAGGGGAAAGGCTGCACGCTGTTTACATTTGCAGATGCTTTGTGCAGCGGCAGAGGACTCATCTGGGCTGTCAGGGTGACTTAGTGACGGGGCTGGAGGGCAGGCAGCACTAGGTAACTTGGGAACCCCTCCCCTACATCTGCCCATGCTTCATGGTGGGTTGTTTAAACTACACAGAAACCTGACATTCAAAGCGAGCTCAGAGTGTTAAAACCCTGATGCCCTGAGTCAGGATTTCTCAAGGGCTCCCATTTCTAGAAGTGCCGTGTGCTCTGGGCCCAATCTTGCCAGGCGATGAGGGAGAGAAGACACCATAGAATAGCAGTGACTAGTTCCCGAATCACCTCAGGTTTATTTGCTCCTGAAAATTTAATCAGCAAATGCATTTTCAACAGTTTTATTCTCTGGCTCAATTGTGAACACAGGAATTCAGAGCCATGTTGCTCTCTGGTAACAGGTCCAATACGGCATATTTCTGTTTCCTGACTGGCTGAGGGCTCCAGAATTTCTGCCCTGTAGATACCCCTCAGAGTTCCAGGGCTACTGGCATCTCTACCCCCGTCTGGTCTCCAAGTGCCAGAGGTCAGACCTTGTAGCCTTCCCTCTCATGGGGTGGAGTCCCGCGATCCTCCCAACCTCAGACTGGGCTCTGGGCTACAGCACAGTGTGAGTCGAATGTGCTTGCTGAGCAGGTCCGAGTGCGTTCGGCTCCTGTGTGTCTTCCCTTTGGGAGTCCGTGAATAGTGGTGAGACGAGTGACCAGCCAGCCTTATTGAACCAAAATACTGTTTAATCTGAACAGTCGGAATAAAGAGTAACATGGGAGAATAATCATTTACAAAGTACGGAACTACAACCTAGATGAAGCTACTATAAGGTGGGTACATAACTGGCTGGAAAAGCATTCCCAGAACGTAGTTATCAATGGTTCACAGTCAGGATGGAAAGGCATAACAAGCGGGGTTCCGCAGGGTTCAGTTCTAGATGGCATAGAGAGGACACTTATAAAATTTGCAGATTATACCAAGCTGGGAGGGGTTGCAAATGCTTTGGAGGATAGTATTATAATTTAAAATGATCCAGACAAACTGGAGAAATGGTCTGAGGTAAACAGGATGAAATTCAATAAGGACAAATGCAAAGTACTCCATTTAGGAAGGAACAATCAGTTGCACATATACAAAATGGAAAATGACTGCCTAGGAAGGAGTACTGGAAAAAGGGATTTGGGGGTCATAGTGGACCACAAGCTAAATATGAGTTAACAGTGTAACACTGTTGCAAAAAAAAAAAAAAAAAAAAAAAAAAAACGAACATCCTTCTGGGATGTATTAGCAGGAGTGTTGAAAGCAAGACATGAGAAGTAATTCTTGCGCTCTACTCCGTGCTGATTAGGCCTCAAATGGAGTATTGTGTCCAGTTCTGGGCACCACTGTTCAGGAAAGATTTGGATAAAACTGGAAAAATTCCAGGGGAGAGCAACAAAAATGATTACAGTTCTAGAAAACATGGTCTATGAGGGAAAATTGAAAGAACTGGGTTTGTTTAGTCTGGAAAGAGAAGACAGAGACGGGACATACCATGCGTGTAGGGCACTGGACTTGATGACCTCTTGAGGATCCTTCCAGACCTATGCTTCTATGATTCTATGAATAAGAGGGTTTTCAAACAACAGTCTGTACATGTCTCTGACCCCAAGCCTTCCCATTCTGACAGGGACCCAGGCAAGCCAAGGTCCTTCAGACTTCCCCAGTGCTGTCTGTGCTTCTCTGAAGAGCTTCTCAGCAACAACTGCCCCATCTCTGGACAGACTCCCAGCACTGGCAAAACAAGTTGTGTAACGAGGCTGGAGCCCGGAAATAGGCTCTTCGCAGCTTGTAGCTCCAGAGTTGTCTCTGAGCTTCCCTGAAGTGGTTACTGAGAGATGACTACTTTCCTGTGGGAAATGAAGTTCCATTTCCATGAATACTCATGCATTTGACTTTGAAATCCACTTCCTGCAAACCCTCATCGTGCCTGAATAACAGGTGCTGGGGTTACTATGTACTAGAGAGTGAGAGCTCCGGGAATGAATATTTTCTATACTGATCCCAATGCCTGTTACCACACCGGATACAGGCTACAGACTGACAGAACAGAACCTGAGGAGAACCAGTCAGCTACTAACCCAGGGACAGGGGACCTACTAGACAAGTGCTGACAAGTGACTGGACTGAGGTCTGAGATGCTGGGATCTTTTCAGGTTCCAAAGAAATCCAGATGACAGAGGCTACGTTTTAAGTCCCACTCTAACCTGAGAAATCATCTCTGAAAGATGAGGGAAAATAATGGGTTCGCATCTGTGCACTAGAGTACAAATGTGTAAATGATATGCCAGAACTTTTCATTGTAATACAAATATTACAAACTAAACTTTCATGAATTGCTTGGATATCAAAAGCCAGCAGCAGAAGTCCTGGAATCTCTTCTGGAGGGAGCAGTGGTAACTTTACTTCTTAATGGCTTTTGCTTTAGAAAGTATTTCAGAAGTACTCAAAATACTGTGTGCAATGGGTTTGTGCTATTAACTCTTTGTTCAGTGAACAGTATGATACTGTATCCTGGTAACTAACTAAAAGCTGTTTCGAAAATTTACATTCAGGGTCATGCATTCAATAAATCTTCAATACATGTGCAAGATTTACCAAAAAGTCTTAAGAGAACAGAAGCGCTGGTCTGTGTTTCAGCAAAGAGAAGAGCTGAGGTGCAGCAAAGGGGAGTGGTAGAGTGGATGATGTATATAATTTTCGCCCATCACCTGTTACGTGAGCATGGTTGTAGTAACTTGCACACTCAACTGGATATTAGTGAAAATATGCTGTTTGCACTATTCACCCATTTCTGACACTAACCCCTCCCCTGCCCAGCTGTAGTAATTGTCTCTGTTAGCTTGTAAATTGCCAAATATCTACAGACACTTCCATGGGGAGAGGATACAGGTCCTGTGAGGATGAAGAGAAGCCGGTAGAATTACCAAACTCTCTGGATTCAGTCAACTCGGGGCAGGCAAAGCACTTCGGCTTCTCTTGGAGGGATTCCTGGGTGTCAGGGTGTATCACCGGGAGCATTTGGTAAGGGAAACTTAATAGAGCCTGGTTCTGATCGAATTTACACATGTAAATCTGGAGTGATGCTGTTGAAGTCAATTTTATAACTCTCAGGAGTGGAGAAAATAAGTATCTACCTATCTATATATCTATCTAATGAGGCAATGAAACATGTTTATAAATAGCTTCAATGGGGGAAAGATAAATGCAATGACCGTTTTCACCATGCTCTTGCAATGTGATTACCCACGTCATGATACAGTGGGCCAAACTCAGAAGTGGAGGGCTAGAAAGATGTGGGAAGGTCACAACTGTAAAATCACACAGTGCTCAAGTAGGCTGTGGAACTCCCAGCCACAAGGTATCCAGAGTGGAAGCGCTTAGCAGGATTCAAAGAGGGCCTGGATGTTTATATGGGTAACCAGAAAATCCAGTTACAGTAGTGAGGATATTTTTGAAAAAGTCTTGAAGGGCTGTAAAGCTTCCCGATTTACAGCACAAAATACATCTAACTAGTGGGTGTCGGGGGAAACTTTCCCTAGGAGCAGGTTATCTCATAGGTGCCTATTGCAGGACTTCTTCCACCTTCCTCCGAAGCATCTGGAACTGGCCACTGGTTACTGAGCTAAATGGACCGTAGCTTTGATCCAGTCTGGCAGTGCCTATCTTCCTATCCGTGATGTAAATCCAAGACTAGGTTTTTGCTCATCTTCCTTGAGCTCCTGGGAGTCTCTAGACTTGCACTGAGAGCAGAAAGGCGTCTTGTTAAATATCAGCTAATCTCCTTTTCTTTCTCCTTTCAGGAAGGAGAATTCTGAACTCCTGGGACCTGCCCAGGACATTATGTCAGCTGTCAATGACACCAACTTCAACTCTGCAGTGTTCCTTCTAACCGGGATACCTGGGCAGGAAGACGTCCATCTCTGGATCTCTATCCCCTTCTGCTTCATGTATGTTATTTCAATAGTAGGAAATTCTGTCATTCTGTTCATTGTAAAAAAAGATGCAAGCCTCCATGAGCCCATGTACATTTTCCTTTCCATGTTGGCCGTCACAGACCTTGGCTTATCAATAGCCACCATGCCTACAATACTGGGCGTATTCTTGTTTAACTCTAGGAGAATCAGCCTTGATGCCTGTTTTGCCCAGCTGTTCTTCATCCACTCACTTTCGTTCATTGAATCCTCCGTGCTCTTGTTGATGGCCTTTGACCGCTTTGTCGCAATCCGTGACCCGCTGAGATATGCTTCTGTCTTAACTCCACCAAGAATAGCTAAAATGGGACTGGTGTTTATGTTAAGATCAGTGGCCCTAATATTCCCACTCCCCTTTCTCCTGAAACGGTTCCGATACTGTCGAGCCAATGTCCTCTCCCATTCCTACTGCCTGCACCAGGAGGTCATGAAGATGGCTTGTTCAGACATCACAGTCAACAGTGTCTATGGCTTGTTCATAATTGTCTTCACAGTGGGGTTGGACTCATTGCTCATTTTTCTCTCTTATGTGATGATCCTCAAAACAGTGCTGAGCATCGCGTCCCGCGCAGAGCGCCTCAGGGCCCTAAACACCTGCGTCTCCCACCTCTGCGCCGTCCTGGTCTTCTATACATCATTGATCAGCCTGGCTGTGATACACAGGTTTGGGAATAGCTCTTCTCACTTGCTTCAGATTTTCGTGGGCTACGTCTACATGCTGGTCCCGCCCCTGATTAATCCAATCGTGTACAGCATGAAAAGCAAACACCTTCGTGCGAGGATAATCAGGGTGTTCATCAGGTGATGGATCAGTTCATCACCTGGCTCCAGCGCTGGTGATATGGGAGATGAAAAACACAAGGAATGGCAACAGCCACTTATTCCATCCTGGATCCTATTCCCCTTAGGCCCCTCCCTCTTTCCCCATCTCCTCCCTGCATCCCTACCCCTACTACTCCCCTTTACCCAAGGCTCTGCCACCTCTGCAGGCAGGAAACCCAACCCTGACCCCAGGAAGCAGGGCAGTGGGGGGTTCCCGAGTAAGGGATGAGAATGGGACCAGAGAGTAGGAAAGCCTGTGTTTTGGAGAAGAATGAATAAATGCGGCCCCACAAAGATGGCTTTTGTTTTAAGTATCCCAGGCTGAGAGTAAGTCTTTGCAAGGACCTTACAGGGAAGGGCAGCATCTCTCTGAGCCTCTTCACAGGTCAATAATAGCCCTGCCCTGACTCACAGTGGTGGCGGCGGGAGGATAAATACATGCAAGGTGCACAAATACTCTGAGACCCTAAGATCAGGGCTGTGTCAGGGTTCCACAGAGCAACACCTCTAACCTTAGCCTATAAAAGGCTTCTTACCACAGCCTCCTGTGACAGCTGGCTTCTGGGAAGCCCCATGACTCCGATCCCTTGGTGTCTCTGGCAGATGTGAGAGTGCTCGGGGTGACAGTGAGGGATAGGTTGTGGATTTCTGAGGGAGTGTTGGAGCATCACGGGATTGCTGGGAGTTTCAGTTCAGTCACCGGACCAGTGTTTGCCGGCCATTGAGGCTGAATGAGTCTAACTGCCAAACTATGGATCAACAGCCATGGGGGCCTCACCTTAGATGGTCTGGCTGGGAGAAAGCAGTCTGAGGACAATGGTCAGCTTCACACATTGGCCCTGTAACACAGACACAGCTAAGCACTATGGTGACTGGGTCCAGGCTCACACAGGTTTCAGCAAAGGCTGCTTCCACAAGAAAGGGGCAAACAGAGGGGAAGATGCTCTGAGAAACACAGGAAAACTAGGATGGATTCAAAGAGCTCCTTGGCTTCTCAAAAGAATGTAAGTTGGGCCAGTTCTGTTCCTGTATCTCCAGAGCAAAACCTGTCTAACTTAGCTTGTAGTGAGACGTGAGATGGATGAGCGCAGATGTCTGACAGCTGCTTGGTATTTAAAAAATATTTTCTCTAATCCTTTGTGCTGTTTGCTAATGAACTTTGTTTTAAGGAGGTCTGGTCACAAGCACCCAAAGGGAAGAGACTGATGTGTCTTGTCAGACCTGCTTGGTGATAAGCATTTAGCATAGATGGGGTGTTGTTCCCAGCTCAAAGCATGGGACAATTGTGAGATTTCCCCCAAGACAGGAAAGGACCTGGTTTAGAGGGTAGAGAGACCATATATCCCAGTTTTACTGTGATGATCCAATTCTTCTTGTCCAGCGTCTATCCTTGTTAAGTGTCTATCAACATTCAGAGGAGCAACTTGTTCAAGTTGCAGCCAAGATAATGATTTAAGGCCAGAAAGAGACATTACATAAACTAGTCCAGAGGTTCTCACTTGGGGGGAGGGTTCTCACCCCTCCGGGGGTGAGAAATGTATTTGTGGAGGTGTGTGAGAAGCTTTAGGGAAAAAACTTTACTGTGCACATTTTCCACACAGCAACGAATAATTAGCAAAGCTGGTTGCTCCAGACAGATCCAGTCATCAGATGGTGCTGTGGATTTGACTAGGTGGCACTGTGCATTTTCATGGTTTTCTACTTCAGCTTGAACAGCATTATACAAAGTTTTTGCCATCGGTTCGTGGCTCCGTTTGCTACGGCGCGGTGTGCACATTTCATTGTAAGCACGGATCACAAATGCATTTCTGCTTTTGCTCTTATTCCAATGGATCATTGGCTCGTTCATGCAACAGAAAAAATCCAACTCCACTGAATGAAGTGAAGCATTACCACGGCATAGACCAGTATATGCATTTGTATGGTGGGGCGGGGAATGGGGACATAAACTCTCACAGACACAAAGAGAAGAGGGCGTGATCAAATAAGTTTGAGAATCATTGATCTAGTCTGACCTCCTGTATATCACAGGCTGCAGAAATACATCCATTTATCCCCATATTGAATTTTTTCCACTGGTTAAGTGCCCTCGCTGTTAAAAAATGTGTGCCTCATTTCCAATTTTAATTTGTCTGGCTTCAATTTCCAGCCAAAGGTTCTTGTTTTACCTTTCGCTGATAGATTAAAGAGCCCATCAGTAGCTGGTTTTTTTGTTCCTGTGAAAGTGCTTGTCCACTGTCATCAAGTCAGCTCTCAGTCTTCCCCACTTCTACCCACTACACCTCTGTTTGTAGAGCCAAGGGTAAGCTGTAAATGACAGAGGAGGAGAAAGACCTGTGTGTATTAGTCAGTCCCATGATGGCTGTGAGCCACTGATGCGATGCTGCTGTGAACAAGGCAGATGAGATCCTAAAATGTCTCAGGAGAGATAGGGAAGTTGTTAATATCCTTATACAAGGCACTGATGAGACCTTCTCTGGCAAACTGTGTAAAATTCTGGTCACGTGTATTCCAGAAAGAAGAATTCAGGCTGGGACAGGTGCGGAGAAGGGCTGCTAGGATGTTGAGGGCAATGGAGGGCCTGGCTCACGAGGAGACTGAAAGAGCTTGGCTAGTTTATCCTAATACAAGGCAGTCTGAGTGGGGTCAGATTGCTGTCTGAATACATCATGGGGAGGGTAAACACCAGGGAAGGAGATGAGGTCCTGAAGCTGAAGCACAGTGTTGGCAAAAGAAAAAACAGGGAGAAACTGTCCAGTAGTAAACTAAGGCTGGAAAGGAGAAGGAAGTTTCTGACCATCCAAGGAGGGAGGTTCTTGAACAGCCTCCCAACAGGAGCAGTGCAGGGTGGGGCAAACAATCCAGCTCATTTTAAATTGGAGCATACACAGGCGTACATAACGGATGATATCCTGTGGTCACAGTTGCCTGCCATAGCAGGGGACTGGGCTCATTGACCAAGGATGTTCCTTCCAGGCCTATGTGCCTGTAAGCAGTCTGAATGAGCTCTCCCCTGACATCTGGTGGTGAGCTGTGGAAAAGGACTTCAGGGGCTGATCTCATTTGCATGGGCACATCCACCCTGCCTTGGTGCTCAGCATGATGGGATTGGTGCCCTCAATGGTCACTTTGGCTGCTGTGGGATCCCCAGTCTCTTGTTATTGGGGCAGGGATAATAAAGCATCGTCATACTGGTTGTGTTTACGAAGGACAATAGAACTGTACTTGGCATTTTTCAATTGAGGGACTCACCGTCAGCTGAACAGCACTCACTAGACAGGGGACATGGGTTCCAAAGACAAAGATAAAAAAGCTAATTTAGAGTCTGTTAAAAAGCAACAGAGAGTCAGATGAAGTGGGTATTTACCCCTAGAAGCTTATGCTCTGATACATCTGTTAGTCTTAAAGGTGCCACAGGACTCTTGGTTGCTTTTTACAGATCTAAACTAACATGGCTACTCCTCTGATACTTAGATTCTATTGAAAGTCTTGTTACATGC